>NC_044059.1:12970311-12979674 GCF_902167405.1 Gadus morhua | reverse complement strand
TATAATATAATAAAAGACTATCGTTCATTATACCAATCTTTAAGTTCATGATTTGATATGCATAGAGGTGATCTAATAAATATGCATATTGTTGATTAATTTGACCATAAACAGTTAAAACAAATTAAAGAGTGGTCCTCCACAATAAAAGTGTACAACATTTGAATTCTTTTTTTTTTTTAAATTGTTCAGCTTTTTAGAACAAATTCAGAGACGAGCACCAAAATGAAGTAACCTAGCAACCTAGGGTGTGGCCTCCTAGAACCATAAAACACCCTAATAACCTCCAGAACGCTGCCTCCTCTGTGCCCTCTCCGCCCGGCCCGCTGAGAGCAGTGAAACCCCTCTGAACCAGCCTGGATGTGTTCGTTACCTTATGATGATGAATTTGCTGTCAGGACGTCGCGGGTTCGATGCCCGCGCAGACCTGTCCGTTCGGCGGCGCGGGGCGGCGGCGGCGGTTGAGGCTAACGTAGCGTGGCGTGCGCTACGTCACCGCTCCTGAGTGCGCTCTGTTGTCCTAATTTGATAAATGCTTTCCCTGTGAGAGCCTGTCTGCTCCCCTTACAAGAGGCCCCAGATTATGACCAAAGCCATCGCGCCGCGAGCTAATGTAATCACAAACACAACAGCACTTTACACGCCGTCTGCTGCGCCCGCCGCTAATAGAAACAATACAAGGCCCCGCTCCGGCCGGCTCCCCCTCTCCTCCTCTAATGGAACGCCACCGCAGCAAACACATTCATTTAATCACAATCCCTCCCCCTTCAAAGTAAAAGCACCCGAGCAAGGCCCCAGAATGAGAGTCTAATGACCCATGAGCAATAAGCAAGTGTTTGAGTAAATGTACTCTTGGTCAGAGAGAGAGAGAGAGAGAGAGAGAGAGAGAGAGAGAGAGAGAGAGAGAGAGAGAGAGAGAGAGAGAGAGAGAGAGAGAGAGAGAGAGAGAGAGAGAGAGAGAGAGAGAGAGAGAGAGAGAGAGAGAGAGAGAGAGAGAGAGAGAGAGAGAGAGAGAGAGAGAGAGAGAGAGAGAGAGAGAGAGAGCTTTTTACAAAGTAGCGTATCAATATTTTAAGTAAGGCTTTCCCCTGCGTTGGCGGCTAACTGGATTAGCGTGTTGATGGCTCCTGACAGTGTGCTGTTAGCTATCCTCCATTTTGCCTGTCATCCAGTGGTCCCTGGGTGCGTTGCGGAGCACCGTTATATTTCATAATTTGTTTTGCTATCAGGGCTGATTTGTAAATGCGCAAATTCTAATTAGCGATAGCTGCAGTTTTCTAATTTATTAAATATGAAGCGATTCTTGCGGCGGTTGCGTCGCCTTCGCCCCCCCGGCCCAAGATGGAAGTTTGCGGTATGCAAATCCCCCCCCCCCCCCGCCTTCGGTTGTCAGCACTTTTTAAACGTCCCGTTTCAGACGTCGGAAGCCCGTTTTTCTCTCGTTTGTTTTTTATCTACTCCCGTAATTCGGTGTTGACTCTTGTCAGATCGGCGGCCGCGTGGCGGTTTCCGTCGGGTTCCGGCGCTTTGTGTAAACTGATTAGAGGTGGCTTAACATCAGCCCTGACACATCAAAGCACGCCGGTCGTTCTCCCAGACGCACACACACACAACATGTTGTGCCTCTCTGATTATGAGTTAGGGCTTCGCTAAGCCGATCGTACACTCCGACGTTTTGGGTTTCTGACGGTTCTCCGACCCGTTCTCCTCATCGCCGGATTCCACCGGCGCCTCCGACGGTACCTTCATCCGGTCCGCCCATCACTTAGCTTCTTTATACGCTGCTCAGAATGATTTAAAGCGTTTTAAAATGATCTAGAATGCTACATGCACGGGACCGTCGGCTGTTTATTGAAGGCCCACTTATCTGGAGTGAACTTCACACTAATTGCGTTTGGGGGGAACGCATCTATCAAGCTACTGGAGCAACTAATTCACTCCTGCTTTCCACATCAGCCTCCCCTGCTCAAATGATGCATGTCTCCCCGGCGCACTCAGAACCCCATTTACATACCCAAAATATACATTTATGAAACGGAAATTGATTAAATAGAAATGCATTTACGTGCATGTGCAAGTGTTTTGTCTCGTATGTTAAGAAAACCCCCGAGCAAACCATGATCCTCAGTCGAACACAAACCATGTTCCTCAGTCGAACACAAACCATGTTCCTCAGTCGAATACGACCCAGAAGCCAACCTTCTTTTGTCCCTCTCTGATGGGGCGCCTGGCGGTGGTTAAAGCGCTGAGCGGACCGCGACCACGCTCCGACTCGTTGGCTCAGTTTAGCGGCTCTCCGTCGAGCGGCTCTGCGCCAGCTCCTCACCGCTCCACTCTGAGCGCTCCACTCTGAGCGCTCCACTCTGAGCGCTCCACTCTGAGCGCTCCACTCTGAGCGCTCTCTCTGTCCCTCTCTGCATAACGAAAACCTCCGGCCGATCTGTCATGAAACCCCTCATCTGCAGGAAGCTTGGAGGATCCTTCACGTGGACGGAAGGGGGAGGTGGGGGGAGAGGGGGGGGGGGAGGGGGGGTACGGGGGGGACGCCAGGTGTCCACGCCAGCCGACCGCTCAGGTGTAACTCCATCGCTGACGGGACATGACGAGGGGCCGGGGATGAGGGATGAGGCGTGGAGGATTCTGGGTAGAGGGGCACCGCATGACTCTCTCCCTGAAGACCACCCCCCCCCCCCCCCCCCCCTCACCGTCTCCGATCCACAGGAGGTAGGAAAGTTTCCCTCCTGATCACTTCTTGCTGCTCTCAGCTCCTATTGGTTAATGAGCTCTGCAGCCATACTGGAGCGGCAGATGTTAGCGCGGCGGCGTGGCCGACGCTGGGCGCCGCGAGACGAATCATCCATCTTGCCGCCGCTCGCTTGGTCTGGAACCAGGCCTCGGTGATTCTGCAGAGTCTGACGGATTTAACGTCTGCAAAGGGTTGGTGTTTGAAACTGATCACACACATTATGCTCCCGTTTGGTGCGCCGGCGGAAAGGGCTTCTGTTTGAGGAGGGCGGACGGCGGGGTATGTCCCGATGTACAGGAAACACGACCAAATAAGGAGCGGGACAGGTGGGACAGGGTCACGTGACCCAGGTGTTCCTCTGTGTGCTCTGTGTTGAAGGTGAGGCGTTATTGTGGGATCTAGGACTCGATGTTCAGCTCTGTGCGAGGGAGCATTTAGCCTGGAACAGGTAAATGCGCTTCATTGATTTACAGTTCTTTAAATGTGCTTTATCGATCATATATATTTCAATGAGAGAGAGAGAGAGAGAGAGAGAGAGAGAGAGAGGGAGAGGGAGAGGGAGAGGGAGAGAGAGAGAGAGAGGGTTAGAGAGAGAGAGAGAGAGGGTTAGAGGGGGGAGAGGGTTAGAGGGGGGGAGAGAGAGAGAGAGAGAGGGGGAGAGAGAGAGAGAGATTGAGAGAGAGAGAGAGAGAGAGAGGGTTAGAGAGGGGGTTAGGGAGAGAGAGAGAGGGTTAGAGAGAGAGAGAGGGTTAGAGAGAGAGAGAGAGAGAGGGTTAGAGGGGGGAGAGGGTTAGAGGGGGGGAGAGAGAGAGAGAGAGGGGGAGAGAGAGAGAGAGAGAGAGGGAGGGGTTCCTGTTTACCAGCTCCGGGTCCATCACCGTCCACCAGCAGTAGTTGTTCTCTCTGTGAGCTCCTCCAGAGTCGCACCCAGCGCACTCAAACCCTCCTTTTGTCCCCGTATCGACTCCAGGATCTCATCTGGGGTTACCGTGAAACCTTCTGATGTTAAATCCATACTCAATCTTCAGAATGCCACTAGAATATGCAGAATGCCAGTAGGCGGCATTATTATATTATTATTAAAGTATTTTTTTGTCTTTGGCCAGAGAAATTAGGTTTTATACTGTAACACCATCCCCTTCTTAGGTCTTCTGCTGCGTTTCTTCAAGTCCATTAAGGCGGGATGGAGAGAGCTATTGATTGGCCGTCTCCTGTCTCCCTATTAGCCTCATTTCCTAAGTGCAAGCTCATAACCACTCCAACAATTCGGCATAACGAGCAGAGCTCGGGGGATAGCTTCGGCTAACTTTAGCATCGGGTTAGCGACATGTTAGCATATTGACCGGTAGACGTGTCCATGGATGCTAGCGAGCATGAAGTGTCTTTGTGGCCCCTTCGTTCCATCATCGATAGGAACATCGATTTTTCTCTTAGAAGCGTCCGACCATACAGAGAAGGAGTTGTGATCTAAAACTCAGGTTAGTAGTTAGTAGTAGTTGATCGAAGTTCACCATTTCACAACAAATGTTTCTATGCAGAGTTGTATAGTATGAGTAACTGATTTTAAATGTGACGTTTTTGAAGTGAGGTTCGCTCTCAACGTTTCCGAGAACCTAGGCGGGAGGTTTAGGGGAGTTGGACACATTTCTTATTTTCCCCTGTTCAGGGTGGCTCCCGCACACTGAAGACATTTATTTATTCAATTCAGGACTTAAAGTAAAGAAACATGAGTATTTACAGCCATTGCCCTGGTTTCATAACTTCTAATCCTTACCCAGAAGATTAAACATTAGTGTTTGATTGAACATTGATCATTGACCAAGTGGCCAAAGACCGCATCTCATTATTTTCAACAATGTGGACAGGATGGAATCAGTGATTCAGTGAGTGAGTCAACCATAGTTCCATGTAGCCAACAGTAGACCAAATAGTTGCATACTATTAGCAGGACACTAGCTACTACTAGCTAGAACTAGCAGGACAACTGTTCAATCTACTGTTTCCTAGAGGTAACGCGAGGCCACCTCGTGGAGCAAAGCTTTCTATCAACGGACAGCCGCTGCATGCATCAGCGAGGTCCTCTTATATCAGCAATTGAGACAGGTAACCTAGCATTAGCTGCTAAACCGCATCAAGCAACATATACTGTAGTAGCTAACACTAGCTCCTCTTCCTAGCGATTCTGGTAGCTAATGTTAGCTCATCTTTCTAGTGAGTAAGTCAGGTTACCTAACATTAGCTGCTCTAAACTACATCGATAAACATGTACCGTAGCAGCAGTGGTAACAGCATTAGCATGCTAACACTCACAACCTGTCAGCTGTGTTTTGATCGGATCCCTCCACCAGAGGAGTCGGTCCAAAGTGTTGTCAAAGCAGGAGGTAAGTTTGAGGCCCAACACCGCGTTGTTTGACGGTTGGGAGATGGGAGGTGTCGTGTGCGAGCGTGAAGTGGGTCATTTGCGCTACTTTCGCGCTCAAGGTGCGAGAGATTGCAGCTCGGGGAGATTGCAGCTCCGTGTTTTCCTTCCACCTCCCTCTCAGATGACGGCCCTCTACGGTAGAATTAGTCCTACCGAGACATGCGCTCTCCTCTCTCCTCCTTCTCCCTTCTCTCTTCGTTCTCCTCCCTCGTCTCTTCAGTCTCCTCCCTCCTCCCTCCTCTCTCCATTCTCTCCTCCTCTCCTATTTCCTCCTCTCCTTTCTCCTCCCTCCTCTCTTCTTTCTCCTCTATCCTCCCTTCATTCTCCTCCCTCCTCTCTTCTTTCTCCTCTATCCTCCCTTCATTCTCCTCTCTCCTCTCTCCTCTCCTCCCTCCCTTCTCCTCCCTCCTCTCTGCATTCTCCTCTCTCCTATACTCCTTCCTATCTCCTCCTCTCCTCTCTCCCCCCTCATTCTCCTCTCTCTTCATTCTCCACCTCTGCTCGTCAAGGTTCGAACCCTTCCATTTTAAATTGACATAGAATAGGTAAAGTATCAAGTCCTTTCAAATACGTGTTCTTTTGTACTAAATCTGAATTGACCTAAATGTACTGTTTAGGTATTTGTTTCAATTTGATCCCTGACTTAAATGGGTTTGTTAACATATATCAAGTGCTGTCGAGGGCTGTGGCCACGGAGCTGTGTGTGGGGGGAGTCTTCATGTAAGCAGCGTGTTAAATGTCTAACCCTGCGCGTAACCAAACCTCCTCGATACTGAGCCCGAGGTACTGGTTTACCTCGGAGCAGATCTACACTTATACAACCCTTAACTTGGACTTTATACAACCCTTAGCTTGACATAACCTGGACTTAATACAAGCAGGCCTTTATGTAACCATCCACTTTATACAACCCTTAACTTTATATAACCTTAACTTTATAAAACCCTAGCTTTACATGATTTAATAATGCATTAAATGTACCACCCTCAGATATAACATGACTAGATCATATTAAATACATATAGGCTAACCTATACTGTACTATATAAATATATACCATGTAAATCATATGTATAACATGACTTGTTTATCATATTAAATACAGCTATGCTAAGCTATACTGTTCTGTATATACCATGTATAACATGACTTATAGATCATATTTAACACAGCTAGGCCAAGCTATGCTGTACTGTTTATGTACCATGTGAATCATATATCTAACATGACTTATGTATCATATATAACCCATAAAGGCTAACCTGTACTGCACCACCATGTCCAAAAAGTCTTATCGCAGATTAAGCTATACTGTTATCCTGTACTTCACCACAACGTATGTAGTGTGGGTGTATCTCTGCCATCGTATGAACGAGGAGCAGGGAGTTTATCTCCCTGTGCTTTGATCCTCGTACCTGTGACTCTGCTTTGATGCGGTATGTTAATCGTATTGTTTTTAATGAACTGCCTAATCCTCCGTGCGCTACGTCCCTCCGGCGCCCGATTTGCATTCTCTGGGAGCAGCAGTATCTCTACGCCGCCAGCTCCAACGCGGGACGGGAATACATCTGTAGGATCTGCAGGTCCTCTTATCTGATGGGTGTAGCACGGACCAGATAAGAGCAGGAGAAACTCGTTTCCTCCTCGTGGGATTGAACCGAGCGGTAGAGTAGACTAAAGCCATGATCAGGTGATGGGCGGGATACGAGGTGAGTGACACACCTGCGGTCGCCCGACAGAGACGGCGGGGGTCTGAATGGCGGTGTTGTGGTTCTGCCTTTATTTGGGTTGTAATAAATACGGCTTTACAACCGCGCAGAACTCTCTATCTAATGAAGCGCGTCCCAGAGAGCAGCGGCGTGGGGATGGACGTTCCTCTGGCGTCTCGGTAACCCTGTCTCTTTGTGTTTTAAGAATCAGGCTGAAAAACAGCCAATAAAACGCAGCGATGTTCGTCACTCGGGTTCCTGTTGACGCTGAGGAGCCGAGGCGTTCTCCAGAGTGACGGTTCGTCTTCTGGAGGAGAGGCGCGTTTAGAGGAGGAACGGTGGCCAGCATACTGAACGTCCTCTGCAGATTAAACCTTTAAGATACCTCAAGAGAAGGAAGGATACCTTAAGATAAGGTCATCCCAGATGGGAAATAAATAGCAGAATTAAAGGAAAATAAAATACTTATAAAGGGATCGAAGAATAAAATTTAATCCAAGAACTACAAAATGATATGCACAATAACAAATGAACATGATGATCATGATGTGGTCGAGTGGTGGAAATGAAACGACACAAAGCAGAAGGTCAAATGTAAATGAGAGACCGCAGTAACCCTATTATAGCGCTTCCCTGATCATCCTGGGTTTATTATTTCGATGGTTCAGACTGGGGGAGGCGGGCCTCTTGGTCTGGGGGTGAACCCCGGCGTCCCCACGACCCCTGAGCCCAGGTGTTCCCGGGGGCCGCTCCAGTCCCTGACCTTGGGGTCGGGTTCCAGAGGTGGAGACAGGTGGAGTCAGGGAGTCTGGGGGGGGGGGGGGGGGCTGGAGCCATCGCTACGGCGACGCTATCGAGATCGGGGAGTCTGGTGGGGGGGGGGGGGGGGGCTGGAGCCATCACTACGGCAACATGATGGGGCCAGGGTACTCTAGACATCACTAGCCCACATTATGGGGGCCTGTGGGAGGGGGGTGGGGGGGAACTCGAGCCATCACTACGGCAACATTAGGGGGGGTCTGGTTACACACTTTTATGCAAGGAGGACGAGCTTTTGTTGTGCATCGAGCTTCTAATCAGTTTAATTCAGTCCTGAGAGTGAGCAGTCACGCTGTTAGCCGTGATGAATGTATTTAGCGTACTGTTTGTTTGCCGCTGTTATGTTCCGTCACGTCAGGGTTGATTGTTGTGCTCAAGGTGTTTCTGAACTACAGTTCTAGTATCTCCCTCCGCTCTTGTGTGGGAAGGCTTGCCTTGGCTGGGGAGGGACGGAGAGGATGTAACCTGGGCTTGGATCACAGCTCCAGTATCAGTAAACCCAACGTGAGGCCGCCAGGGGCTATCAAGTTGAGGCACTAGGCTCCTGGCAGAGGAAGGGTTGGGTTGGTTCAGGGTTGGTTCAGTTCCCGGCTCCTCCTGACTGAAGCAGGGAGGTTGAGGGTTCTGGAGTGAGACACTCGGTCTCTGCCTTGCTTGGTTTTAACAGCTCTCTGTTAACTAACTGGCTGATGTTTAAAATCCCAAAACCTAAAATCAAGTCTACAGTCTGTCTCAACAAAGAACAGATCTCAATAGGATCTGAGTCTATGGTTTCCGACACGCGACACTGAAGAGCAGAACTCAACTGTGGCTGGGGTTGGGAGGGGTCAGTGAGAGAGAGAGTTTCTGGTTCAGAGGTCAACGTGGTGACCTGGAGTCCGGCGCCATTGCCCAGGTGAAGGTCAGGTGTCGACCGGCCGGGCTCATCACTTAACGGCTTCAGCTCATTACTTAAAGACCTGCGGTTCAGGTCCATTTCACCGCTCTTCCTCCCGCAGGAAGGCAGCGAGAACACCAAACACTTCCCCTAAATACACGATAAATAAATCAAGCTCTCTGCGTAGGATCTGGACGCCTCAGGTGAGGCGGACTCAACTGTGAGCACTAGGAATATGTCGGAGGACGGACGGAGGGATTCGTTCGCGTGGGCTTTTGTTCCTACAGTTATTGTTTTTCAATGCAGAATTCAGATCGTGGTAGAAATGTCCAAATAGGCGAAGTAGGAAATGACATCGGACTGATTTGATAGACCGGAACCTCGGACTAAATCTAAAACTCCTGAATTGAACACTTTTCAAACGTAGTCAGCTGGAAGATATTTACAACCTTACGTTAAGTTTTAACATCTATTCAAGTTTTATGAGCATTTTGAATTGATTTAGCAAAGCACAGTAGATAGTAGCACAAAGACCGCTAGCATGCTAGCATGGTACCATTCTACCGTGCTGCTATGCTGCTACACTGCTATGCTGCGATGCTGCGATGCTGCTATGCTCCATCTGTAGTCATCAGTAGCTGAGGCGCTACGCAGGATATAACGGGGGGTTGGAGAGCCATGCTAGCTAGCCCCGTTAGCGCTAGAATGCAGAGTAGAGTAATGAGGATTGTAATTAATTTTATGGGTTATTAATTTAAATTCACATCTAGAGAACAAGTTTAAATTCACC
>NC_044059.1:12890311-12965311 GCF_902167405.1 Gadus morhua | reverse complement strand
CGGTGCCTCTTAGCACCTTGTTGTTCACCCCTTGCCATCATCCATACATGAGGAAATGAGACATTTAAAGGACAAAGGGCAAAGCAATACATTTAAAAGTGTGTCCTGCTCCTAGATCTTTACAGGGGGAGAACAACGAGTGTTTTCAGCGTGGGATAGGAAACGACAGGTCGGTATATATATTCATACGTTCGCTGAATGAAAAATGTTCCATTACCTGGGCCGGAACTGTCCTTAAAGTTCCTCCTCGTCTTATCTGCATCTCCGCTTTACTTATTCCCTTCCTCGCGGTGCGACGCAGCGAGATTTATGATTCCACGTGACTATTGTTCACACATTTGAGATTACAGCCATAAATATGTAGCGCGGCTAAGGATGTGCCGCGGCGCGGGCTAATGAAGGCGCCATATGCGTCGTGCTAAAGCATGCGTGCACATAGGTATCTGCCCATTTGTCAAGCTGGGGACGCTAATTACCTCACAGCAGCGCGATATTGTTTTCCAGCCTTTGCATTCCATCCCGCGACATTAAAACATACATGGTCGCAGCATAACCACAGAAGAAGAAGAGCGCGCATGCATATGAATGTGTTAGCGGTGTTTTGGAAGGCGCGCTGTCTCCGGTCCTCAAGGGGCTGGGGGGGGGGGCGGCGTGTGACACCTCCTTGGGTCTGTCGTCCATCTTCCTGCCCGGGGGGGGGGGGGGGGTTAATGAAGGTGATTTGATTTCATTCATAGCGACGGCCCCAATCGCCACCTGGTTACGCTCGGCGTTTCGGGCTCCGGTTCCTGGAACGTCGGGGCCCCTGGTGTTCCTGCTGAAGGTTGAGGGCGGGCGAGCCGGGTCGCGGGTTCTGGCGGCGTGCAGGCTAGCTTCAGCTCTGCCTTCTCCCGCTGACAGCGAATCGGGTGTCGCCGCCGCCGGTGGTTTAGCGGCGTGGGGCGGAGACGCCGTCGGGCTCGTATGAATCACTCAGGTTCATTACTGCAGACCATCAGGGCGGCGGGGCTGGGGGGAAGGAAGACTCATTGAGCGGGCCTCAGGATGTAGGCCCTCAAAGTGTGGTTAGGCCCAAAACATCAACAGCTAGCTAAACCCTTCAGAGCTTGCTAAATGGAGTAGAAGTGAGGCTAAACTAAGACGTTTTTCTCAACGCAGGAGAAGCTAGGCTGAACACAGAAACTGATTTCAACTCAGGGGAAGCTAGGCTAAACTGAGTAGAAGCTAGGCCCCACACAGGAGAAGCTAGGCCCCACTCAGGGGAAGCTAGGCCCCACTCAGGAGAAGCTTGGCAAAACTGAGTAGAAGCTAGGCCCCACGCAGGAGAAGCTAGGCTAAACTGAGTAGAAGCTAGGCCCCACTCAGGAGAAGCTAGGCAAAACTGACTAGAAGCTAGGCCCCACTCAGGAGAAGCTAGGCAAAACTGACTAGAAGCTAGGCCCCACTCAGGAGAAGCTTGGCAAAACTGAGTAGAAGCTAGGCCCCACTCAGGAGAAGCTAGGCAAAACTGAGTAGAAGCTAGGCCCCATGCAGGAGAAGCTAGGCTAAACTGAGTAGAAGCTAGGCCCCACTCAGGAGAAGCTAGGCAAAACTGACTAGAAGCTAGGCCCCACTCAGGAGAAGCTTGGCAAAACTGAGTAGAAGCTAGGCCCCACTCAGGAGAAGCTAGGCAAAACTGAGTAGAAGCTAGGCCCCACTCAGGAGAAGCTAGGCTAAACTGAGTAGAAGCTAGGCCCCACTCAGGAGAAGTTAGGCAAAACTGAGTAGAAGCTAGGCAAACTCAGGAGAAGCTCAGTTCCTGTGGAGGAGCTAGGCTAATGAGCGATCATAAACAATTGGCTAAAAATACCACACAGAACAACTCCCTATCTTAGTAGCCTTTGGCTTTTTTTTGGCTGGTTGACAAAGTCTAATCTTAATTACCGCAAACCACTGGCCTCGTGCTCAATCTTTAACAGCAGTCCTATCTTTACCACGGTAGAATAGGAACACTGTGGCTGACCCTTCTTTTCTTTTCAGAAATAATAACTGATAATATATTTTCTTGATGTATAGACTGCCAAACGACAAACCTGTTTTTCATTTCATAAATCCGGTGCTTTAAACTAGGGTAAACTTTATTTTATTAATAGTTCGTTTTTTATTTAATACGAGTACACAATGTCCCCACTTTTCTCTGAATATATTTAACTTTGGCAGCCTCAGTGTCAATAGCTTACGTATAAGAGTTAATTAAGACCCTGATGTGATTAATTAAGAGTGAGGTTGGACTATTTCTGTTATTTCACATATCCTTTCCACATAAACACAATCTCAAAAACATGTCTTTGATACTTGTTAACGTGATTGTCTGAAGTTATCTTAACAAAAGCATGTCCGTGTGGTTTAATAAGCAGAATCTCTCCGATAAAAAAACCTGCCTATTTTCCAGAGCTAAAAATACAAAAGTTAACAAGTTTGATGGCTATCTGCCCTCATGTTCCAGCTATTTTCATAGCATCTCTGGTGGAGATGCTATCTCCAAAGTGCTTTTAGATATTAGAGGCTGTGCTCTTTACAGCGCGCAGTAATCTAAATGGATCTCAGGGCCTGGAGGAAGGCCGCGGCGCGGCTGCCTGCGCACCGCCGTCTGCAAACAGCTAATAAGCGTTTAGTAGAAACAGGCTGAAACCAGGAGGAACAGGCCGGTGCACGCAGCTAACCCCCACCTGCCTGCGAGTGACTGTTCTGGAAGGACCTGCGCTACGATCACATGCCCATTCACAAGGTTTAGTTTTCCAAATGCAACGCAGCGCAGTGGAAACCTTTCTTTACATCCATTACGACGATAAAATACTAAATGTGAGTGAAGGAAAGATTACATAGATAAAACAACAAAGAATATAAAACGAATGCAATTTTAATTAAATCTAGAATGTAAAAGATGCAATACTAATAGGCCAACCGACCGCAAAACTGTGCAGATGTATTGACCAAACGGAAGCAAATGCAAACCCCCATTTAAAGATTGTAATAGCAGCAAGAGTATTTAACTGGCCTCCGCTTTCTCAGGTTGCTGAGGCTTCGTGTTCGGCCGTGGTGCTCACCGGCTCTGAGTGACGTTACATGTACACGTGTTTCCCTGTGAACGCTCTCTGATCACACCTCGTCTCACTAATCCCCCAACGCATGGGTCTCACCTCCTGGTGGATGACATCCATCAGCACTGCACACTCCCACCCCCACTCACCCCTCTCTCCCTCTCACCCCTCCCTGCCACTCACCCCTCTCTCCCTCTCACCCCTCCGTGTACCAGGTGAAGGTGTACTATGTGTGTACCAGGTGAAGGTGTACTATGTGTGTACCAGGTGAAGGTGTACTATGTGTGTACAAGGTGATGGTGTACTATGTGTGTGCCAGGTGGAGGTGTACTATGTGTGTACAATGTGAAGGTGTACTATGTGTGTACCAGGTGAAGGTGCACCAGGTGAAGGTGTACTATGTGTACCAGGTGGAGGAGTACTATGTGTGTACCAGGTGAAGGTGCACCAGGTGAAGGTGTACTATGTGTGTACAAGGTGAAGGTGTACTTTGTGTGTACCAGGTGAAGGTGCACCAGGTGAAGGTGTACTATGTGTACCAGGTGGAGGAGTACTATGTGTGTACCAGGGGCAGGAGGGTGTACATACCAGTTTTAGTGAAGGGTTCGACAGAGTGTGTAAACGGAGGCGAAAGCTGGGAAAATGTCCATGTGCACAAGAGAAGGATCTCTGAACGTGCGTGCGCGCGTGTAGCCCTGCTGAACGCAGCCCAAAGCCACGTGCTTCTCCCTCCCTCCATCCATCTCCATCTGGCCATACCTTCCCCTTGTTTATACTCCACTAAAAGCGGCCGGTCCCTCTCTGTCTCTCCAGCGAACCACTCAGCCCTCTGAAGGCTTTCTGGTGCCCTGGCCAGCACCACGGTGCTGTGATCCCCACAGCACCGTGCTCTGTTCCGCTGAGGTTCCAAACACTCAACACAGGCTCAGGAGTTTGGGGGTTAAGTTTGTCTGCAGAAGGATCATCACTGTATATCATTCCCGTTTTGATACTGCATTATTAAGTACAAAATCAATCTTAATTAATCCAATCATCAATCTTAATTAACTGCTATGTATTAATCACTGTTGAAGTACCTTACCCCGAAGAAAAACTATACTTTTACAGACAAATCTGCCCTCCACTCTGAGTACGCTATGACGAAAATAGACCTGATTTGACAGCAAACAGTCATTAATTTGAGACTTACCAGAGAGTCCTAGGATACACGTTACCTCTACCCTTTGTTGCTTACATGTAGAACCAGGATTAACTGCGTTTAAAAGCAAATAGAAATTAATTTGGGCGATTTGGTTAGCCTTTGTTCTTTACTGGATTTAAGAATACCAGGTACATTTCTGATTTTTTTGTTCCATAAAATTGGGATATTTTCTGATAGCAGCGCTAGTTTTTGGGGGCCAGCCGCGTTAGTGGAATAACCCAAATAAAAGGCGATCTAGTCAGAGGTTCTCCAACTTGATTAGCGTCTTATCCGGCGCTGTCCGTGCGTCTGGGCCGGTCGCGGCGGTCCGGCTGGTTTATCAGATAGAGAAAGTTCCCTTTCATAAGGTCAGCTTTGGTGATTGTTTGTTTCCATAAGCCTCTATAAAAGATAAGCCAAAGTCCACTTCAGAAAACCACTCATTAAGATTTTGATCGGTCTTGCGGGCTCGGTGAGGGCGAGTTAGGAAATGCCATCAGAAAATTGCATTTCCCAATGACATTAGGCGGGCTGCCGGCCGCCATTCGACCAGAGAGACGTTGCCATCTGATATCGTTTGGGGCAGGATAAAAAACCGGCTTGTTTTTCTTTTTCTTTAAAGTGAGGCAATTAAATTGTCTTGATGGTCTCTGAGAGCACTTAGACCGAAAGAATACACTTGTAAATCAAAAAGCTTTCAATCATCACAAATCATATTTGGGAGGATCCTTTCCCGCAGCGGGGCCGGCGGTCGCGGCCATCGACCATGTGACATCAGAAGAAGGTTATTGCGTCCTTCATGTTGGCTCATGATCTCTGTGTTGTCAGGAGGCGGATGATGCTTTATGTCAAAGACGTGCGTACCAGATCCAAGATGGCGGGTTTGAGGGGACCGGGAGGGAAGAGAGGAGCGATCGAATCATAAAGTCGTTTGGCAGACGCTTCCACCCAGAGGACACTCACAGTAATGGAGCCCCGCTGGCTTCTGATCCACCGGGGGTCAAGGTCGCGCTGCTCTAGGAAGGCGACAGGTACACCGCTGACCTCTGGGTTTGAACCCACAACCCTTGTGTTTGCAGGCAGTCTCCCTCAGCGAGTGTGGTCGAGAGATGCTTGATTGTCGTGAAAACGCTCCGCCTTCGTTTGACCTTTTAGGTTTCAAAAACAACAAAATTATTGATCAGCCGGTTGAATCCCCCTACACCCCCCTTACGCATTTATTGTGTTCTACATCCTAGCACTTAATATACACACTTATTGTAAGTTGCATGTCCTGGCAAAAAAGTAAGTGCTAAGCATTGTGTAGCAATCCTTATGGCACGTGGTTCTATGAACATCCTTCCTGTACCGACAGCCGTATATTGTTTCTGCTCACTGCCCTAAATGTAAAGGTAAAGGCGGGGGTCCGTCTGTGACGGTTCAGACACGCGTGGGACAGCCACTACTCGGCCTGGCCCAGGGGTTTAGCTCTTCCTCCTCTGAGGTGAACCCCGGAGAGACTGAAGGAGCTGAGGTCTGAAGAACTCTGAAGGGTGTCGTCTATTTTAGTTAAGACATAAATCCCTTCCTCTTTATTTCATTCAGATGTAATGCCTTCTGACAGCTAATTAAGCAGGTTTTAGAACCAGGTTTACTTAACATTATCATACGCAGATGAATTACCATTTTACATTTCTCACTTAATCATTTTAATTACAGCAGACAATTTATCAGCGTCTCCCCAGGGGAGGGGGGGGGGGGAATAATTGGAGAGGTTATTAGTTGAAGGCATGGTGTATACGTTGGGCCTAATTCAGGAGCCTTTGAAGTGGCTGATCACCTTTTATAGGACTGGGGAGGCAGAGGGGAGCGTTGTTGACCTGAATCCTACCTGTTCCTCTGTTCTCTGAGGATGAAAGAGACGCCCTCAGGCGCTCAACATGTGACATGCATCGCGTCTTTATGTTGATTCGTTTTAAACGGATGAACAAGAATCTCCTGTTATCTTCTGAAGTCGTTAAGGAGACACTTTTATCCAAAGCTCAGAGAAGAAACATATCATTAAGGAGCAGTTAGGGGTTTGACAGGGGTTAGTTGTGGTTAACACACGATGTTTGAGCAGTATGAGGGGTTAGTTGTCGTAAACTCAGTGTCGCAGTATGAGGGGTTAGTTGTTGTAAACTCCCCATGGACCAGTATGAGGGGTTAGATGTGGTAAACTCACCATAGTGTCGCAGTATGAGGGGTTAGATGTGGTAAACTCACCATAGTGTCGCAGTATGAGGGGTTAGTCGTCCTGCTCTTATGGACTGAGTGCCAGGGGTCCGGGGAGGGATGGTCTGGCCTTTCGGTGTCTTTGTCACCAGATCCATCGTCACGGCGATGAGGGCAGTCCCGGGTTCTGTCCCCGGCAGATCAAAGAGGAGGGGGGGGGGGGGCATCGCTGCACGGGACTGTACTCCCCAAACCGCCGCGCTGAGAACACCTCATCCCGTGGCCGGGGGGGGGCGGGGGGGTAATTGTGTCTTGTCAGACCTCTGGAGCGTCGTGCACAGCACCCCGCCTGACATTTCCCTCCACAGAATTTATTTTTCACTCTCCGGTGTTTTGGCAACACTGGCACTCCTGACGAATCCTCTTCATTTTTCCCCGCTGCGCGCCAGGGAAGGTTGCGATAAAACCCAGAGTAAAAACCTGAACTTGGAACAAATCTGAGGATTTGAGCCGTATCTCCAAAGGTCACGAGGCTCCGCGGTGATTAACTGGTGCACGGGCGCGCTAAGTGATTTATTGGTCCGTGTGCGCATCGCTGAATCACAGCCCGGCCAGGAAAACATGCTAAAACAATATGAATAACCCAAAGCACTGAGCTGACGATAAGGTCGTAAGGGGATGCCTATCAGAGAGCAAAAGTACATCTCTTAAGATATTCCGAGGCTCCGCGGAAGACTGCACTCCCTCTTATGAGGAAATATGTCAAACGGGAATGTAATTATTTGATAAAAAGGCCCTGCCAGCCGCAAAGGACACTTGGCCCTGGTCGCCGTGGTAATGCATTTTCAAATGCTCTAAATGGCCGACCCCATCTTTGAGGGACACCGCAACATCCCTTCCTAGCGCAACTCGCTCCGGAGCGACTTGCGCTAGGAAGGGATGTTGCAGTGTCTCCAAAGCTAGGGTCGGCCATTTAGAGAAACCAGCCAGGGTTAGGGTTAGATTTTGAAAGTATCTAACCAAAGAAAATCCCTCCACCCCCCCACCCCCCTTCATTCCTCCCTTCAAAGCCTCTCCTCGGAAACCTACGGCTAGCTTGCTAGCTTTAGCAAAATGGCTGCCAGCTTTTTCTGGAAGACTCCGGTCATGCGCGATGAGAGCGAAGGGTTAAGCGTGCGCAGGTAACTAGGTTAGGTAGGTGGACAGACAGGTAGGTGGACGGACAGGTAGGTAGACAGACAGGTCTGCCTCCAACCCAATGATACGACCGGCTTATCGCTAGGAAAAACAACAGAAACTGGATTATGGTCTGTTTTTGTCAGAGCAGCGGATTCATTGATTGCTGTTGGGATGTAAAGAGAATTTCAACAATAATGAAATGAAAAGCTTCTAAAATAAATGTTGGACGAAGGGGAGTTCACTGATTGTTTGGCAAAACAAATTGCGTCTGATTGTAGCTTTACATGTCCATTGGCATGAACCAAAACCGACGGGGGTTTGCTGTGCAATGTCAGGAAAATGTAAAACGAATGAAAGCGAAATGTTAAAGGTGGTTCTTTCTTCTGTGTAGCGGACTAGCCAGAAAAACGAAACTAAAAGGAAAAGTAACAGATGAAACCAGAATAATTGGATGTTTCTCTTGGTGAGAATTACAAGCTGCTGTTGAAGGTGATGCAGTCGAGGGTAAACAGTGTCAACGCCGACTCTTCAAACTCAGAGAGGAAATAACCGGAATTAAGGCACGTTGGGGTATTCCCTCCGCCTGGGGCGCTGAGAAGTGTTTATACTTTACAGCCAAGCGAGGGACGCGAGAGGCCGCCGTCTGCAGGGAGCCAGATAAATTACTTTGAAAAGAAACCAATATTGTAAGACGTCCGCATTCTAAATCTACTGCCAGCGTTGGGAGCTGCGGCCTGATCTCCCGCACACAGCCGCATGTTCAGAGCTGGACGGACGGACTTATCACCAGCGCTCCTTAGTGCCAGTTAAAACCTGTCCCCCTGAACACGGCGTACATTAGAGAGACGGCTGGAGATTAGCATGTGACACGGCAGATTACATTAAATCATGTCTGCGCGCTACTTTATGACATTAGCCTCTTAGCCCGGGCGAACAGATGCATGCAAATGCCTGCAGAAAGCCCTCTTATTTAAATCTGCGCCGTGACATGGCACCTTTGATATGATTATTAGTCATCCAGAGGTGACATGACGCCCCCTCCCCCCCCGCTCAAATCAGATACCAGATGTCAAGGAAGGTGAGCCGTGATTGGTCGGTTGAACGTGAACCCTGACTGGAGTCCACGGAGCGGTAAGCCAGCGCACACTAACGCTGCTCGTAGCTTAGCAATCTCAATATATATATATAGAACGTTTTCTCTTTATCACTTTCAAATAGTTTAACGTGTGTGTGTGTGGGTGTGCTGGTGAAGAGTGAGAGTGTGAGTGTGTGTGTGTGTGTGGTTACTATGCATGTGAGCTAGTCGGCCCGCTGTCGCTGGTTCAGACACTGTGGATGTTCAGCCATGAATAGAGTCAACCAGCGCCTATCATGACCTTTAGGAGACACATATGGGCTCAGTTCATAAACATGAGCACCGGATCGCTATCACCAGGGTGGGTGTGTGTGTGTGTGTGTCTGTGTGTGTCTGTGTGTGTGGCTTATGAACTGTACTGTGTGTGTGTGCAAAATCTGGGTATACTATGTTTTAATGTTTTAAATTATTTCCGACCATTCTATAACAATCAAGACTAATTTTCCGTGCCGGTCGGCTTCACGGCCTTCCTGCGGTGAGCCTTCCTCTTTCCACGGGGAGGAAGGCTTGGAGTGTTTAAGAGGGAAGAGGAGAACGTGTTTATTTACTCTGAGCAGCGGAGTCGTGTTGTTCTCCGCCCAGACCGCTGCCCAGTTGGCCCGGACGTTTAGACCGCGGAACGAACCGACCGTTACAGCCCCATGAAGGAGGCCGCTGAGGCCAGGCCGGCTCCCTCACCACGTCCGCTAACCCTGGTTAAATGGTGAATGAACTGCCTTAGTACAGCGCTTTTCTAAGCAGTAGCCGCTCAATGCGCTTTAAAGTATCACCTCACATTCCTTAATTCATGCACACATTCACCCCCCGACGGCGGCGTCAGCCACGCAGGGCGACAGCCAGCTGGTCAGCAGCAGTCAGGGTGAGGCGTCTCGCTCAGGGACACCTCGACACTCGGCTAGGAGGAGCCGGGGATCGAACCAGGGACCTTCAGGTTACCGCTCTACCTCCTGAGCCACATGCCGCCCAGATCAGAGACGCTTCCTTCAAGCACACGCTGCTGAACTGTGTTCCTGGCAGGGGGGTGAGCCTGGGGGGTGAGGTGGGGGGGGGAGGCCGGTCGCGGGGTGTCGTCTGTGCGCCCCGACCCCGCTCGTGTCCCGCCTGTTCGGCGCTCTTTAATCTTAATTATAAAGCCATCATTACAGCGTGAACCCTGCAGTGCCAGCTCCGTGGCCCTGGGCACGCGGCGAGGAATCAATCAAGCCAAGTGATGCGCCGGAGGTCTCCCCCCCCCTCCCCCCTTCCACCTCTCCACCCCCCCCCTGCTGTCCTAAAGGCCCCTCCCTGGTCCTCCTCGTCAGACGCATCTCTCTCTCTCTCTCTCTCTCTCTCTCTCTCTCTCTCTCTCTCTCTCTCTCTATCTCTCTCTCTCTCTCTCTCTCTCTCTCTCTCTTCCCCCCCCCCCCCCCCCTGGTGGAGCGAGGACATGTGACCCGGGCTAGAGGTTGGCACTTGGAAGCGTGTCGCCGTCGACGACCTCTGACCTCGACCTTGGGGGTCGATGAGAGGTCGACCCAGACACCCCCCCGGGACGGAGGAGAGGTCGCCGCGTCACTTAACCAAGCCGATGTAGAGGTGGATGCTCTGCCGTCTCTCTCCAGGGAGGACGAGGCCGTGTTTACGCTTACTGAAAGTGTTCGAGCCGGACCTCCTCATTTCCTTCCAAATGGTCTGAAATGACTTTTAAATGAAGACGGCAGAGAAGGACGTCTGAGAGTCTGACGCTGTCAAAAACCTTGATCAAAGGACTGTGTGTGTGTGTCTCCTTGTTTGTGTGCGTGTCCCTCCATGGGTGTGTGTGTCTTTCTGTGCGTGTCTCTGTGTGTGTGGGTGTGTGTATCTCCTTGTGTGTGTGCGTCAGTCTGCGTGTGTGTGTGAGTGTCTGCTTACACTCAGGTTGTGAAGGGAGGGTGACTTCATGATGCTTGAGTTCTGCCAAAAGCATTTCTTTATCTTATCCCGCCAGCGTTATCTTAGCTAACATTTCTCCGCAGCGATTAATTAGGTGTTTTCTTAAATACGTTGTGGCCCGACTGTAAATTATTTAGAGGAGAAGAGAACCTTAGCTTTCTGTTGTGGGCGGAGTATGAAACACGATGTGTTGCTAGAAGCAGACACACAGCAGCCTAAAAGTCATAAGGAATAGGATATTAATACTAAAGAGGAATATGATATTTAACTCCAACATGAAGGCACAGTCGACACAAAGACAGAACGTTAAGTCTGAGTGTCAGACTTAAGTCTGTCAGAGGCTGAGCCGTCCAGAGTTTAGCAGATGACAGCTCCTCTACTTAACTGTGAGGAGTATGTGGAGATGCAGGTGGGATCTCTCTCCCCCCCGGCCCTCCAGATGATCACAGAACAATGTGGAGTAAGCCTGATGAGGGGCTCTGAGCTCCCAGAGATCCCGGTGTGAGGGTCACTGTTTTATCAGCGCTCCAGGATGGGTTCCATGGCGGCCTTTCAGATGTACGGAGAAAGTTTCCTCTTTGAAACAATGCGGAGGAGTCCGCTCACGCTAGCGCCTTTATCACAGGAAGTGATTTATCAGCACTTTGCCTGCTTTACTTTAAATATTCACATTTCTTGCTGAACCGATATATCCCCCCACTACTTTACAGAAAAGCCTGCCTTTACATATCTAATTTTAACCTGCAGGTTCCCGTGGACGTCTCGGGGAGGAGTACAACGCAGTCCCCGCAGGCCGTCAGCGAAGAGGAGGGGTGGATGTAAACGCTCCTCATCATCAATAATACAACCATCTGGAGTCCTGGGGCCCACGTCTTCTAGAGTCCAGGGCGCCAGCCTTCTGGAGTCCAGGGCCGCAGCCTTCTGGAGTCCAGGGCCCCAGCCTTCTGGAGTCCAGGGCCCCAGCCTTCTGGAGTCCAGGGCCCCACGCCGTATCCACAGCGATCTGCAGTGAGTTCAGACACACACACACATCCCACCGGTCCTCAGAGAGCAGGTAGGGGTCAGGGCTCGCTCGGGATAGGCCTGGGCATCGGGGTTGGAACCCACAAGCTTTAAGACCTGGACCATCCTTCCTGACAGGGTTTTCTGGAGCTCTACAACCAGACAACTGTGTGTGTGTGTGTGTGTGTGTGTGTGTGTGTGTGTGTGTGTGTGTGTGTGTGTGTGTGTGTGTGTGTGTGTGTGTGTGTGTGTGTGTGTGTGTGTGGACCAGGTCTCTGGTCTCTGGTCTCTGGTCCTCTCCGGTCCTCAGGCCTTGCGGTTCCTGGTCCTCAGGCCTTGCTGGTCCTGGTCCTCTAGCCTTGCTGGTCCCGGTCCTCAAGCCTTGCCTTGTCCTGGTCCTCAGGCCTGGCTGGTCCTCTCCGGTCCTCACGGCCTCGCTGCCTCTCATCCCGCTTTATTTACACTTTGGGAGATTTGAGCCGAGAGGAAAGCTTTTACCGAGGTTTACGTTGGCTGTGGTTCGCTGTGGTTCAACCCCCACCCCCTAAAGAGCTGTTCTTGCTTTTTAGCACTCAGAGCTCTCCTTCTTTATTCCACGACTAATAACCGCCGCTAATTTGGTCTGGTATGCGGGGGATAATTCAGAGCTGGACGTATGAGATGCTGTCATCTCCTCATTTGTCTCCCGGTGTTGCTAATCTAACGTAATCCTCGCCAAATCCCCTGATTGTGTGTTTGGACGCCGTCCACCTCCTGAAAGAGGCGTCTAATGGCCGCGGTGGCTGGCCGGGTGCTGGAGCTGTCTCTCTGCTGCTGGATGCTTGTTTTAATAAATGCTTCTGATGAAAAGTAGGAATCTTCCCATTTAATTAGCGCCTCCGTCCCCCTGTGGCAACCGGAGCGGTTATTTCTGGTTGAGTAGACTGTTGGCAGAGCGCAGCGTCAGAGAGTGTTGGACCTTCAGCTCCTCACAGGCTGCAGATGATCAGGATTCATCTCCCTCTGTTGGAGACATATTCATAACCAAAGTAATATATGATCCGTTCCTCTATTATCTACCCATTAATAGATTATAGGGATTATGGATAATAAATCTCCTGAATCTATCACTGGTACGGTTCTAATAAACCCTTTTTTATTTATTTCTGTTTTTTTTCCCGGCTGTAAAACATCTCGGGCATATGGTCTGCCAGCGTGATTATGCTTTAATACACAAGCCACGCACGCACACACACACACACACACACACACAAACACACACACACACACACGACACATGCACACACACACACGTATGCAGTGCACACACACACACACGTCCGCACAAGTACAAACAAACACGTACACACAAGTACGCACACACACACAAACACTCAAGTAGACACGTACACACACGTATACACAAGCAAAAACACACACGTGCATTCACACACATGCACACTCACACACTTACACGTACAAAACATGTGCACACACAAAAACTTGTGCACACATACACACGCACACACACAAATGTACACACACGTATATAGACACACACACACACACACACAACGTACACACACACATACACACACACACACTGGGTGACTCATGGATTCCACAGCCAGCACGCTAAGTGAGGAAGACAAAGAAATGTGGTCCCAAGGTTTCCAGCGTTAGTCAGACAGACAAGATCACTTTCCTAATCAACTTGACCTATAGATCTCAGTGCGTCTCTAATGGAATAAAAGGCCCTTTCCCTCTTGGCATCGCACCATCTGTTTCAATGGCCTCTCCCATGTATCTGGCCGTCTGGTTCAGTCGACAAATAAAAACCATTTCATTCTCGCTCCCGACGGGGCTGTGCGTGCTGCGCTGTGATTCGCTGCCCGGTTTCCTCTATACTTCCTGGAGGTCGTATTCTAAGTGTCCCACTGGCCCCGGCTCCTCCTCTTCAAAGTGGGTCTGAGGTCTGGTCGTCACGGCGATGAGGGGTCTGTTGGTTCTAAAACCCGCCGAGGGTGAAGAGGATGGTTGTGGGTTCCAGGACGTCTTCTGTACCCCCGTATCGCTGTTGTTTTGATACCCAGCATGCCTTGCAACTTCTGGGTGTACCTGAAACGATGAGCAAACAATCCAATCCCTACCTGCTCCTAAGGGGCCACTCACACTAGGGCCGCGGCCCCGTGCCCGAGCTCATTTGCATACTAAAGTCTAGAACGTTTGGCTAGTGTGACCACGCCATCTGATTCCAGCACGGAACAGCCCCTTGGCCACGGCACACTTGGGAGAGGTGTGCCGTGGCCAAAGTACAGATGCTAATGAGATGACACGCGCGGATACGCAACGTGAGCTGGATGACGTAGTCCTTGCGCGAGCCTTCTTTCTTTATAGGTCCATGCCCTTCTTCCCCACAACAATCATTTTAAACAATGGTGGCAAGCGGTTCACGAGTGGGTTTACGTTGGTGCGATAGTGAAGTCGAGTGTTTACTTGAAATTTGGGCAGACGACAGCATTCACGTTGTTGTTCTCCACCGTTGTTATGGCGGCGGGAACGCTTGGTGATGGCGTGTTTATGGTATTACAACGTGATGACGTATGTATGAAGGAGCAATCGTGCCCAGGCCATGGCCTTTGAGAGCAGTGTGACCACGGGCCAGCAGGGGGAGTGGGGAGGGGGGGAACTGTGCTGAATCTTCCTGCAGCACGGAACAGACAAACGGCCCTAGTGTGAGTGGCCCCTCAATGAACTGTCTCTGTACTGTCTAACCCCTACCTGCTCCTTAATGACCTGTCTCTGTACTGTCTAACCCCTACCTGCTCCTTAATGACCAGTCTCTGTACTGTCTAACCCCTACCTGCTCCTTAATGACCTGTCTCTGTACTGTCTAACCCCTACCTGCTCCTTAATGACCTGTCTCTGTACTGTCTAGCCCCTACCTGCTCCTTAATGACCTGTCTCTGTACTGTCTAACCCCTACCTGCTCCTTAATGACCTGTCTCTGTACTGTCTAACCCCTACCTGCTCCTTAATGACCTGTCTCTGTACTGTCTAACCCTACCTGCTCCTTAATGACCAGTCTCTGTACTGTCTAACCCCTACCTGCTCCTTAATGACCTGTCTCTGTACTGTCTAACCCCTACCTGCTCCTTAATGACCTGTCTCTGTACTGTCTAACCCCTTCCTGCTCCTTAATGACCTGTCTCTGTACTGTCTAACCCCTACCTGCTCCTTAATGACCTGTCTCTGTACTGTCTAACCCCTACCTGCTCCTTAATGACCTGTCTCTGTACTGTCTAACCCCTACCTGCTCCTTAATGACCTGTCTCTGTACTGTCTAACCCCTACCTGCTCCTTAATGACCTGTCTCTGTACTGTCTAACCCCTACCTGCTCCTTAATGACCTGTCTCTGTACTGTCTAACCCCTACTTGCTCCTTAATGACCTGTCTCTGTACTGTCTAACCCCTACCTGCTCCTTAATGACCTGTCTCTGTACTGTCTAACCCCTACCTGCTCCTTAATGACCTGTCTCTGTACTGTCTAACCCCTACCTGCTCCTTAATGACCTGTCTCTGTACTGTCCAACCCCTGCCTGCTCCTTAATGACCTCTCTCTGTACTGTCTAACCCCTGCCTGCTCCTTAATGACCTGTCTCTGTACTGTCTAACCCCTACCTGCTCCTTAATGACCTGTCTCTGTACTGTCTAACCCCTACCTGCTCCTTAATGACCTGTCTCTGTACTGTCCAACCCCTACCTGCTCCTTAATGACCTGTCTCTGTAATGTCCAACCCCTGCCTGCTCCTTAATGACCTCTCTCTGTACTGTCTAACCCCTGCCTGCTCCTTAATGACCGGTCTCTGTACTGTCTAACCCCTACCTGCTCCTTAATGACCTGTCTCTGTACTGTCCAACCCCTACCTGCTCCTTAATGACCTGTCTCTGTACTGTCCAACCCCTACCTGCTCCTTAATGACCTGTCTCTGTACTGTCTAACCCCTACCTGCTCCTTAATGACCTCTCTCTGTACTGTCTAACCCCTGCCTGCTCCTCAATGACCTGTCTCTGTACTGTCTAACCCCTACCTGCTCCTTAATGACCTGTCTCTGTCCTGTCTAACCCCTACCTGCTCCTTAATGACCTGTCTCTGTACTGTCTAACCCCTCCCTGCTCCTTAATGACCTGTCTCTGTACTGTCTAACCCCTACCTGCTCCTTAATGACCTGTCTCTGTACTGTCTAACCCTTACCTGCTCCTTAATGACCTGTCTCTGTACTGTCTAACCCCTACCTGCTCCTTAATGACCTGTCTCTGTCCTGTCCAACCCCTACCTGCTCCTTAATGACCTGTCTCTGTACTGTCTAACCCCTAGCTGCTCCTTCATGACCTGTCTCTGTACTGTCTAACCCCTACCTGCTCCTTAATGACCTGTCTCTGTACTGTCTAACCCCTACCTGCTCCTTAATGACCTGTCTCTGTACTGTCTAACCCCTACCTGCTGCTTAATGACCTGTCTCTGTACTGTCTAACCCCTACCTGCTCCTTAATGACCTGTCTCTGTACTGTCTAACCCCTACCTGCTCCTTAATGACCTGTCTCTGTACTGTCTAACCCCTACCTGCTCCTTAATGACCTGTCTCTGTACTGTCTAACCCCTACCTGCTCCTTAATGACCTGTCTCTGTACTGTCTAACCCCTACCTGCTCCTTAATGACCTGTCTCTGTACTGTCTAACCCCTACCTGCTCCTTAATGACCTGTCTCTGTACTGTCTAACCCCAACCTGCTCCTTAATGACCTGTCTCTGTACTGTCTAACCCCTACCTGCTCCTTAATGACCTGTCTCTGTACTGTCTAACCCCTCCCTGCTCCTTAATGACCTGTCTCTGTACTGTTTAACCCTTACCCCCTC
Organism: Gadus morhua; assembly: GCF_902167405.1. Classification (NCBI taxonomy): domain Eukaryota; kingdom Metazoa; phylum Chordata; class Actinopteri; order Gadiformes; family Gadidae; genus Gadus; species Gadus morhua. The sequence goes on along the minus strand of NC_044059.1, from coordinate 12,948,734 downwards.
CTTAATGACCTGTCTCTGTACTGTTTAACCCTTACCCCCTCCTTAATGACCTGTCTCTGTACTGTTTAACCCTTCCCCCTCCTTAATGACCTGTCTCTGTACTGTCTAACCCCTCCCTGCTCCTTAATGACCTGTCTCTGTACTGTCTAACCCCTACCTGCTCCTTAATGACCTGTCTCTGTACTGTTTAACCCTTACCCCCTCCTTAATGACCTGTCTCTGTACTGTCTAACCCCTACCTGCTCCTTAATGACCTGTCTCTGTACTGTCTAACCCCTACCTGCTCCTTAATGACCCGTCTCTGTCCTGTCTAACCCCTACCTGCTCCTTAATGACCTGTCTCTGTACTGTCAACCCCTACCTGCTCCTTAATGACCTGTCTCTGTACTGTCTAACCCCTCCCTGCTCCTTAATGACCTGTCTCTGTACTGTTTAACCCTTACCCCCTCCTTAATGACCTGTCTCTGTACTGTTTAACCCTTACCCCCTCCTTAATGACCTGTCTCTGTACTGTTTAACCCTTACCCCCTCCTTAATGACCTGTCTCTGTACTGTCTAACCCCTCCCTGCTCCTTAATGACCTGTCTCTGTACTGTCTAACCCCTACCTGCTCCTTAATGACCTGTCTCTGTACTGTCTAACCCCTACCTGCTCCTTAATGACCTGTCTCTGTACTGTTTAACCCTTACCCCTCCTTAATGACCTGTCTCTGTACTGTCTAACCCCTACCTGCTCCTTAATGACCTGTCTCTGTACTGTCTAACCCCTACCTGCTCCTTAATGACCTGTCCCCCCCTACCCACACACCAACACGCACACCCTCCGTCTACCTCCCCCCTCCCTTCTCCCCCACCCACTAACTCCTCTCTTAACTCTCCCCTCCTCCCTCATCTCGTCCCCCTCACGCCCCTCCCTCTCTCCGCTCTTCCCCATCCCTCCCCCCTCTTCTCACCCACCCACTTACTCGTCTCTCAGCTCAACTCCCCCTCCTCCCTCATTTATTCCCCCTCTCTCCTCCTCTCCCCTCCCCTCTCTCTTTCCTCTCACCCCTCTCTCCTCCCCCTCCCTTTCTCTTCTCCTCTCACCCCTCTCTCCTCCTCTCCCCTCCCCTCTCTCTTTCCTCTCACCCCTCTCTCCTCCCCCTCCCTTTCTCTTCTCCTCTCACCCACCTACTTTCTCCTCTCTCCACTCTCCCCTTCTCCCTCCTCTCCCCCACTCTCCCCTCCCCTCCCAGCTCTCTCCTCTCCTCTTCCCCACCGATTTACTCCACTCTCCCTCCCCCCTCCTCCCCCTCCTCCCCCCTGCTGTATCCAGATGGCTGTCATGTAGGCCTCCCCTCCCCCCAGCAGACTGTCCCATCCCTCTCTCCTTAATGAGGTCGTTAACTACGTAACGGACAATTAAATTATCTCAATCTGGCATATTCCACATTCTATGGTTTTTGTTTTTTTGGTTGTTTGTGTGATGGACTTCATTTTCCCGCCTTCTGCGGGACATGTTGTACAAACAACATGGATGCCACTGCCCCACTGGTCTCTAGCCTCTCGCTAGACTCTACGTTAAATGTTATTCTATGTTAAAAGTTATTCTATGTTAAATGTTATTCTATGTTAAATGTTATTTTATGGTAAATGTTACTTTATATTGATTTTAATGTGTAACCTCTGACTGAAATAAAGTGTATTTGTGTTTTATTTATTAATTAATTATTATCGCTATTGTAATTATGACGTAAAAGGTCAACTTTTCGTAGAGCACCTTTAGTAACGTACGTTATAAAGTGATTTACATGTAATTTATTTTTTTTGGAGTAAAACAGCAGCAGATGGGATTACCGTACAAGTAGTTCAAATAAAACTAAAACGAAATGCAACATGTATGAGGAGAAAAGTACAACTGCCAAACACCAAAGATAAGGAGTTAACCCCTATATGTAAACAGGTCTGAACTAGACGCACATCAGACACTGAAACGATGGATACGAAGCAAAAAAGAGTAAGGTTTCCTCTTGATATTTATATATTCCTCTACAATGTTTCATCTTAAAGGAAACATTTCTCCTGAGCTTCGACTCCTAAAATGTCTTTGTTACAGCGCTGTGGAATATTGTGATGTAGAAACTACAGCTGCTAAAACACAGAAGATATTCTCAGACAGCAGCTTCAGGATGAACTCTGACAGACACCTCTCTCTCGCTCTCTCTCTCTCTCTCTCTCTCTCTCGTTCTCTCTCGCTCTCTCTCTCTCTCGCTCTCTCTCTCTCTCTCTCTGTCTCTGTCTCTGTCTCTGTCTCTCGCTCTCGCTCTCTCACTCTCTCTCTCCCCCCCTTTCTCCCCTCTCCCCCTCTCTCTCCCCTCCCCTCCACAAACCACGGGCCGCTCTCTGCCCCTGTCTCCTGCTGGGCTCCGGCCAGTCAGCAGCGTGCGTGGAGCGGAGGTGTGTGGTGAGTGTGGCGTGGCGTTGACCTCACTTCCTCCTGCTGCCGTGTCGAGGCGCTGACAGTTCATTAGAGCGGCCGTCAGCGTGACGGACCGGCCGTCTGACAGGCAGCTTGTCTACCTCAACCTCCCCGCACGTCCATTTCCTGTTTATTCACACCGACCAATGGGCTTCCCTGGGCGGCTGATGTGTTTTTATTCCTTGTGTCACCCGGGCCCCGGGGCCCTACCACAACCATGGTAATGGGGACACGGGTCGGAGGTGCAGCGCTAACAGACTGGCAGGGTTGGGGAGAGTGGAGCCTAACTGGAGCTTTAGTCCAGCGTCCGCTCATATCAGATCAGTGCTGGGTCAGCGGGGTGGGGGGGGAGACCAGGGGGGAGAGAGAGGGGAGACCAGCGGGGGGGGGAGGGGGAGAGAGAGGAGGGGGAGGGGACTGGAGGGGGAGACCAGGGGGTAGAGAGAGAGAGAGAGAGAGAGAGGAGGGAGAGGGGGAGACCAGGAAGGGAGGGGAGACCAGGGGGGAGGGACAGGGAGACCGGGGGGGAGACCGGGGGGGAGAGAGAGGAGAGGGGGGAGGGGAGAGGGGGAGACCCTGGGGGGGAGGGAGAGGGAGACCAGGGGGGGGAGGGAGGTTGGGGAGACGCGGGGGTGAGAGAGAGGGGGAGAGGGGGGGACGTGGAGGAGAGAGGGGGAGACTGACAGGTGTGGCTGCGTCCGGCTCTCTCCAGGGTGGTGGTGGCGGTGGTGCCGGGGGGGGGGCCAGGTGGTCCGGCCCCCGACCAGGCCTCACCCCACCACCTCATCCCCTCACCCCACCTCCTCACCCCACCACCCCCCCCCCCCTCACCCCACCTCCCCCCTCCACCTCCTCACTCCCCACACTCCCCCAAAATCTGGAGAAACGTTGAATTTCTCTCCAGGTTCCGCCAAACCTAAACAACGGCTCCGGACCCCCTCTCTCCGCCGCGGCGGAGAGAGGGGGTCCCGGAGCCGTTGTTTAGGTTCGGCTGGCCCTCCGTCTAACGGCGGACATTTTAATAGGGGCAGAGCTTTGTGCGCGCTCAGTGATAAAAGCTGCTTACGCCCGCCGTGACAGCCCGCATTAAGGGCCCGCCAATGATTAAAGGACGGGGGCCAGGGGCCCCGGAGGGACGGCCCTCTCTGAGGCAGCGCTTTACCCCCGTCTTCAGACGCACGCCGTGACAGCGCCCTCACCCCCCCCCCCCCTTCACCGTGCCGGAGACGGGAGGCAGAGAGCGCATGGCTCCCAGCTCCCGTGCGCCGCTCGGCTTCAAAGCGCCGGCCCTCGGAGAGGACGGCGGGGGCGGGGCCTCCTGTCAGCTGGGCCCCGCCCACAGGGAACACAACCTGGAGATTCAGAACAAGAAGGGACACGCCCCCCCCCTGGGTGGGGCTCCTCCCTCCCTCCCCCCCCTGTGATTGTACTTCCTGCTGCGTCTGATTGGGCGTCTGATTGGGCGTCTGATTGGGCGGTTGTCGTGCAGTTTGATTCTGTTTTGTAGACGTTGTTGTTGGGAGGTTTGCCGAGAGGGGTAGAGGCGCTGATCAAAGTATTGTGGCATACAGATGTGCTGTGGCCCCTCCTCCTCCACTTCCTTGAGGGCTCCAGCCAATCAGAGGTGTCCGTCAGGCCTCAGATGTAGGGGGGCGGTGGGGGGGGGGGAGGGGCACTGGCAGAACTGCTGACGTATGACGTGTGTTTTAATTGGCTGACAGCAGATACAGGAGATCAATGCACCAATATGGGGGAGACCACAGCAACACTGTGTGTGTGTGTGTGTGTGTGTGTGTGTGTGTGTGTCTGTGTGTTTGTGTGTGTGTGTGTGTGTGTGTGTGTGTGTGTGTGTGTGTGTGTGTGTGTCTGTGTCTGTGTGTGTGTGATTATAGTTTCGGGATATATACTGTGTGTATATTCGAGGGCCCTTTCAGGTGCTCAGTTCGTTGGTTACTCTGAACCAGGTTGGGTGCAAGGTGAGGGAAATCCTCTGAACTTGGACACATTGTCCTTGAGCACGAAGGTCCTGCATATGTTTTGAAAAGGCACTTTTATGCGTTTGAATTCGTAAAATTAATAATTACTCTAAAACACCATACCTAAACACGACTCACACACACTCAAGATATGAGACTCTCTTCACTACGAGAGAGAGAGAGAGAGAGAGAGAGAGAGAGAGAGAGAGAGAGAGAGAGAGAGAGAGGAGAGAGAGAGAGAGAGAGAGAGAGAGAGAGAGAGAGAGAGAGAGAGAGAGAGAGAGAGAGAGAGAGAGAGAGAGAGAGAGAGAGACGTATCATACGTCGTCAGTTTAGTTCTGTCGTGGTAACAAAGTCCAAACGTAAACCTTCCCCTGGACCCCCCCCCCCCCCCAGGGCAGGCGGCCCTGCCTCCACCCTGAGCCTCACTCACCTTGTGTTCACAGCCAAGATGGCCGCCGCCGAAGGAGGCGCGGCGAGGATCAACACAAGCTGATGTTATTCTGAGCCTCTCTCCTGCGGCTCCCCTCTGCTCCCAGAGACAAATAGCACGCCATTAGACTAATTAGTAACAGGAACTAGTTACCAGACGCCCTCTGAAAACACGGCCCAAGGCGGGATTTAAATATAGGGACAGAGGCAGTGACAGAGCCCGTCTCCCCCATCTCCCCCCTCTCCCCCGGGGCCCCGGGCAGGGCCACAGCTCTGACCTCTGACCCTCATTATTACAGCGGACGCATTCCTGGAGGGCAGGAAGCAAGGGCACATGATACCTCCTAGCTGGTGTAGCTCCTAGCTCCTAACACCAGCCTCCTAGCTGGTGTACATGCTAGCTCCTAGCACCAGCCTCCTAGCTCCTAGCACCAGCCCCCTAGCTGGTTTACCTCCTAGCTCCTAACACCAGCCCCCTAGCTCCTCACACCAGCCTCCTAGCTGGTGTACCTCCTAGCTCCTAGCACCAGCCTCCTAGCGCCTAGCACCAGCCTCCTAGCTGGTGTACCTCCTAGCCCCAGCCTGAGCCACTGGTAGAGCCCAGAGAGGCACCAGGTCCGATCCCGCCGACAGCAGACGGTCCGTCACCATCAGACGGATCAGACACACAGGCAGGCAGTGAGCTCTATTTAATTCAGACGCATCATTTCAAGCACCTCATTATTTTCTTCAATTAAAGTTAACTATTACTTAGAAGAAAACATTATAATAATGGTAGTTACATTATATATAATTATACATAATTAGATAATAATACAACAGCTATAATGCGGTAAACAGTTGATTATAAGATCAGAATAAATATTCTAAATACAATTCATAATTAGAGTTTTAATGATTATTATTATTTATGGTCAGATTTCAACAGGCTTCTCTGTTGTAGTCGATTGGAACTGAGATATCAATCATGTCATATATTTGAATGTATTGCCAGCCAGTGAAAGCCTTTGGTTGGGCGGTGTGGTTCCACTCTGAGGTGTGGGACTCAAACCATCAACCTCCAGATGTGGGACAGCACACCGACGTCTGTAATGCAATCCCCCGGGCTCCTTCAGGGCCCTGGCCCGTGGTGTCGGCTACACCCGACACAGAGCACCACCACAGCAGGTGGGGGCGGGGTCAGGTGGGTGGAGACCCGTGTGTGTGTGTGTGTGTGTGTGTGTGTGTGTGTGTGTGTGTGTGTGTGTGTGTGTGTGTGTGTGTGTGTGTGTGTGTGTGTGTGTGTGTGTGAGATAATTGTGATCATTGGAAACAGACTAGCAGTGCGTTCATTAGCCAGCACTCAGAGGCCGGTCGCAGAGGGCCTCCTCCTCAGAGCAGGGCTATAATTAAACCCCATTAACATCCATCACGATGTGCTCTTTAACACGTCACGCCTGATCACCACAGTGTGTTCTGCTGTTTGTTCTCGCTCTCGCTCTTTTCTCTCTCTCTCTCTCTCTCTCTCTCTCTCCACATCTCTCTCTCTCTCTCTCTCTCTCCCTCTCTCTCCCTCTCTCTCTCTCTCTCTCTCTCTCTCTCTCTCTCTCTCTCTCTCTCCTCTCTCTCTCTCTCTCTCTCTCTCTCTCCTCTCTCTCTCTCTCTCTCTCAGTAGAGACAGTGGTCTGTGAACCCAGTAGAGACAGTGGTCTGAACCCAGTAGAGACAGTGGTCTGAACCCAGTAGAGACAGTGGTCTGAACCCAGTAGAGACAGTGGTCTGAACCCAGTAGAGACAGTGGTCTGAACCCAGTAGAAAGCGGTTCTAGCGAGCGATACCAGCAGAACGGTTCGATGCTAAGGTGGGCGGTCGGGGTGCAAATGTTTGCGTTCCAGCGAATCATATTTGATCAACAAACATAATTAGTAGACAGATGAAAACAATAACAACTCATGTGCAGCAGGGCTGGAACCGCAAAACAACACGGACTGAATCCAGTCTTTGACGATACACATTGTGCTGCGCTTTTTGTAAAGCCAAGAGAAAGTCATTGTAGTGCTTTTGCGTCTGTGTGTGTGTACGTGTGCACATGGGTGAGGGTTTCTTTATGTGTGTGGGTTTCTGTGTGTGTATGTATGTGTGGTAGAGTTTCTGTGCTTGTGTTTGCAAGTGCTATTGTGTGTGTGTGTGTTTAAAACAACTCAGTGGTGATTATTTTAATCCTACTCCATCAGATGTAGTAACGGAGCATTTAAGCAAATACCATTTAAGTCATTAAACAGCAGCATGCTCACAACAGATCTCCGCGCTGCGTAGGAGACCAGATACATAACACTAATGAGCAATCATCTCTCTCTCTCTCTCTCTCTCTCTCCTCTCTCTCTCTCTCTCTCTCTCTCTCTCTCTCTCTCTCTCTCTCTCTCTCTCTCTCTCTCTCTCTCTCTCTCTCTCTCTCTCTGGTTTCTATTCCTCTATTATTCCTCACAGGAGGAGGATGTTGTGATTATGCGGTCTGACTGAGGCTCCGCCTCCCCTAATGAAGGATCTGTATTCGCCGTGCGGCCGGCGGTTAATGGCGCCGCCGCCGGCCCCCTGCGGTGCGCTCGCCGTGCGCCGCCGGCGCCTGTTTGCCGTGTTTATCCGCCGCTGATGTGTCGTGCCGGATGTGCCAGCATGCCTCCCGCCCCGCGCCGACGGAACAAACACGCCGCTTGATTGGCTGTTGATAGGCTGCATGTATTCATGGCGGCGCGGAGGTCAAAGCGTGGTGGTGGCGGCCTCTCTCTCGCTCCATGGTGGCTCAGGAGAGGGGGGGGCTGCTAACCTGAAGGTTGCTGGTTCGATCCCCGGCTCCTACTAGCTGAGTGTTGAGGTGTCCCTGAGCGAGACGCCTCACCCTGACTGCTCCTGACCAGCTGGCTGTCGCCCTGCGGGGTCGACTCCGCCGGCCGTGTGTGAATGGGTGACTGTGTGCATGAATGGGTGAATGTTGGGCACTATTGTAAAGCACTTTGAGTGGCCCCTGGTTAGAAACGCATTTGTTGTTCCTCTCGCTCCAATGCTGTGGACCAGAGCTCTGCGTCAAGACGGTTCTATGAAGAGCGTGGTATCCCTCTCGCCTGCTCCGTTTGGGGTCCGCGCCGGAGCGAAGATAACGCAACGAGAAACATTACGAGTCGCAGACAAACGAGTCTTAATGGGCATTGTAATGTTGAATATTAAACATCCCTAATTACTATAGCGTGTCTCCTATCAGGCTTGTTTCAACGAATCCCAGCCCGTGCACGTCAATCGGAGAGCTCCGTCTGCGATGTTCCCCGAGTCAGGGGCGCGTTCCGGAGCGACTGAGGACGTTCAGCTCCTCTCTGAGAGACGGCGTGTTCCTCCCGACGGCTGAGGTTCTTTGAGGGCACGGCGGAGCTCCTCGCTACGAGGGGACGTTCCTCCTGGCCCCAACACCTCTAATTTACTGCCTGCTTGTCTCACTCCATTATAGCGCCGGCATTGGCATCCATTATTAATGCAGAGCAGTAAATGTCTGGGAGACCGCCTCCGCCAGGCCTCCTCCATCTCCACCTCCTCCTCCTCCATCTCCACCTCCTCCTCCACCTCCATCTCCACCTCCATCTCCTCCTCCTCCTCGATCTCCATCTCCTCCTTCTCCTCCTCCTCTCTCCTCCTCTCTCCTCCTCCTCCTCCTCCTCCTCCACCAGGGCAGTGGCCGGAGATATGCTCCTCTCCGCTTAGCGCTGATGTAAACTCTGTTAAGCTAAAGCCTCGCTGTAATAACGCCTTAATGGAGGAGGGGAGAGGACTGTGTGTGGACGCAAGGAGGATGATTAAGAGGATTCGGTCGTGTGTTGCTGCATCGCGCCGTAGCGGACGGCCGTGCCCGGGTTCAAACCCGGAGGTTCCGACCCAAGGGCTTAAACCCAGAGGTAATCACCAAACACACCAGCGTTCTCTCTCTCCTCCCGCGTGTCATGGACCCCCCCCCCCCCCTGACGCGTGTGTTTCCCGTGCAGAGTGGCTGTCCTGAAATGTGGGCCATTGAAATGAGTTATGCTAATTAGTTGGGGCAACGAATGCATTAATTTCATTAGCGAATGGCCTTTAAAGCGATAATTACCAGAGTAGGTGTGTCACAAGCAATCATGTTAGAATGTGCCAGTTAATTATGAAGATTTGGTTGGGAGGGGATCAGAGATTTGACGCGACACGCCGAGGGAGAGACGAGGAGGAGGAAGAGGATGAAGAGGTGGGGGGGGTGCTGGAGAGGCGGCGGCGTTGTGTTGTCCTCGCTGGGCGGGGGGTGGTCGCCTGGCGTTGGCAGGGTGGTCGCCTGGTGTTGTGAGGGGGGGGGGTCTTGTCGGGTGGATGCAGCACGGTTGCTAGGGAGGGCGGGTCATGATGTTGTTAGGGATGATGTTGCTAGGGAGGGGGGGGTCATGATGTTGTTAGGGATGATGTTGCTAGGGGAGGGGGGGTCATGATGTTGTTAGGGATGATGTTGCTAGGGAGGGGGGGGTCATGATGTTGTTAGGGATGATGTTGCTAGGGAGGGGGGGTCATGATGTTGTTAGGGATGATGTTGCTAGGGAGGGGGGGTCATGATGTTAGGCAAGGCAAGGCAAGGCAACTTTATTTATATAGCACTTTTCATACACAAGGCAGACTCAAAGTGCTTCACATATAAACATTGTCATACAATAAAATAAAATAATAGATAAGTAAAAGAAAAACATATGCAAAGAAATGGTTAATATAGAAAAAGGCATTTTAGTATTAAAATAGAAAATAAAGGCAAAGTTAAAAAAGCTTTTTAGAAAGTGCAATGTATTTAAGATTTTAGCAGAAAGCTATAGCAAACATAAAAGTCTTCAGTCTTGTTTTAAAGGTGCTCAGAGTTGGGGCAAGTCTTAAATCCTCTGGGAGTTTATTCAGCTATTTGTTGCATAGTAACTAAATCCTGCTTTCCCATGTTTTGTGTTTACTCTGGGGATAATAACAGATTGGTCTCAGAGGATCTTAGTGGTCTAGAAGGCTGATGTAGTGGAAGCATATCAGTTAAATATTTTGGGCCTAAACCATGTAGGGATTTATAGGTTAGCAACATGATTTTAAAATCAATTCTCTGACCTACAGGAAGCCAATGTAACGATTTCAGAATTGGTGTGATATGATCAAATCTTTTGGTCTTTGTTAGAACTCTAGCAGCAGCATTCTGAACAAGCTGAAGCTTCCTCAGAGTTTGTTTTGGAAGACCTGTGAGGAGACCATTGCAGTAATCAAGCTTACTAGTGATAAAGGCATGTACAAGTTTTTGTAAGTCTTCGGTGGACATGAGCCCTCTAAGTCTTGCTACATAGGGATGATGTTGCTAGGGAGGGGGGGTCATGATGTTGTTAGGGATGATGTTGCTAGGAAGGGGGGGTCATGATGTTGTTAGGGATGATGTTGCTAGGGAGGGGGGGTCATGATGTTGTTAGGGATGATGTTGCTAGGGAGGGGGGGTCATGATGTTAGGGATGATGTTGCTAGGGAGGGGGGGTCATGATGTTGTTAGGGATGATGTTGCTAGGGAGGGGGGGTCATGATGTTGTTAGGGATGATGTTGCTAGGGAGGGGGGGTCATGATGTTAGGGATGAGGTTGCTAGGGAGGGGGGGTCATGATGTTGTTAGGGATGATGTGAGGGAGGGGGGCGGTCATGAAGTTGTTATGGAGGGGGCGATGGGGGCTGGGGTTGGTCATGATGTTGTAAGAGGGTGGGGGGGGGGTCATGATGTTGCTGGGGGCCTCCTGGCAGGGCCCCGCCTGCTGACAGCTCCGGTCGGGGGCTAATTAACACTAAGCAGCGCGGCCGGGCTGGTGCGGGACGTCCAGAGGGGGTCATTAAAACGAGACCGCCCGGCAGCCCGCCCGTCCAGCGCCCGGCCAGCGGGGCCGGCGGCACGCGGGGAACGGGACGTCCTCGCCGGGCCCCTGGGCGGGGGCCGTGCGTGGCGCTCGTGATACCTCACGTGCGCGAGCGTGAGCCCTAACGATGCTGTACGCGCGCGCCGGGAATGATACAGAGCACGGCCTCCTCATTAAGGCCGGCCTCTCGGGGTGTCGGGGGTGACCCAGTTGCGGGGAGCAGCTGGAGGGTGGATGGATGAATCCCGCCGCTCGCTCATCAGCCCCACGCGGACATTGATCCTCCGTCCCATCGATCCCCGACACAGGATGTACTCAACGCTGGAACCCAAACATAACGCTGAGGGGAGGGATTCTGGGGTCTCCAAAAACACCGAGATTATTAAAAAATATTCCTCATGATGTTATTTTAGAACCTTGGACATATTAGCATATGAGGACCTGAAGGAGAGCAGTGAGGACCTGAAGGAGAGCAGAGAGGACCTGAAGGAGAGCAGAGAGGACCTGAAGGAGAGCAGTGAGGACCTGAAGGAGAGCAGAGAGGACCTGAAGGAGAGCAGTGAGGACCTGTTTGGGATAAGACAGAGGAACGGGAGAGCGATGGAGAAGGTCCAGACCGTGGGTCTATGTTCCGGGTCCAGACTCCCAGAGGTTGGTCTATGTTCCCGGTCCAGGCCCTCCAGGGTGGGTCTATGTTCCCGGTCCAGGCCCTCCAGGGGTGGGTCTATGTTCCCGGTCCAGACCTCCAGGGGTGGGTCTATGTTCCCGGTCCAGACCTCCTAGCCTCCTGTAATCGGTTCTCCAGCGATGGTAAAAGAGTAGAATACTCTGCGTAACTCAGTCCCACAAAGGAGTGATTAGAGGCTGTGGTTCAGACCCTGGAGTGGCTTATCTTCTGAACCTCAAACCTTCTGACACCCCCCCACCCCCCCCAACTGTCTGCCACGCACCCCTCAGACGTCTTCTTACCCCCCCCCTGCCCCCCCCCCCCCCGGTAGCCCCGGTAATCAGGGCTTGATTTCATGTGAAAGCAGCTTATGGGTGGTGCAGCTGACGGAGGCGGCGGGTGGGGGGGCGCTAAGCCTGCGTCGCCAACGTCAACCTGAACCACGTCGATCAGCGGACAACACCAGCCCAGGGGGGTTAGTGTGTATGTGTGTGTGTACGTTCTTCTGTGTTCAAGTGTGCGGGGCTGTGTGTTTAGTTAGGGTTAGCACATTGCCTTGACATGCTTTGATTAACATGTGTTTTTCTATAGTTTAATAACTGACCTGATATCCATTATTATAGTTCTTCAGATGGAGGTTCAGCCTGTGTGTGGACCCGAGGTCTCCTCTGGTCTGGACCTGTGGTCTCCTGCTAATAGCATCACAGCTAGTTATTAAGGGACTTTCCAGGCCTTAGCAGTAGCTCTAGCAGTAGCATTAGCATCCCTCGCCACACCAGCACTGTGGAGCAGAAGAACAAGTCAATTCAAGTTCATCGCTGGCTCCGTGTCTAAAGGGTTTATTTTCTGAGACAAAGTATTTTTTATTTTTTAAATTAAACAAGTCGCTTTGTCACACACCCAAAATCAATTTCCATGACATGAATATGAATAGGAAAAAAACACAATTCCAGCGGCATTAAAAACGTAAAACACTCCCGCTCGTTATGATGATGGTGATTTCAGTGTTACATTTCCAAATGTTAGGCCCTAATTTGGTTAAGTAGCTTATTTGTGTCGCGTTTTTTTATTTGTTCAAACAGTGGTCACGGATTCTACCATTTGAATTAAAACTCTTCTTGCGTGTTGAAGAAGGCTTGCAGCAAAACAGCCACCAGAGCACGTCTTTGTTTTAACAAAGGCGGCTAAACTATTTTAATAAGACAACGTAATGAGCTCACCATGCTAATGCTAATGCATCAACATAAACAGCGCTGCAGTAATCCAGAATTATTTCAAAGATGTTCCAAGTGAAATGCATTCTGGGTAAGTCTTTCTGCACTTTAATGTGTGCGCTGGCACTGTGAGTGTACACTAGTCTTAAGACTAAATACACACTACTGTATGTGGACTCTACACCTCGCTACTCTAAGATGAACAGTAATGTACCCTACTGTATTGTACACTAATACTAATACTGTGTACACTAATACTTTGTTTCCCTACTGCGATTCATGCTAGGCATTATTTTTATTTTTTTCAAAAGAAGCACATAGGCCTACAATAGACAAATCACAATGTGCTAATTGTGAACAATCTAATTCAGACCAATTCGAATCTGTATAATCTGGACATTCTAATGGAGACCAATCAGAATCTGTTTAAATCTAATCAGTCTAATCAGCCCAATCAGAATGAGATCTGTTTATCAACAGCCTAATTTGGACCAATCAGAAACCTTCCCATGTGGACAGGCGAATGCAGAAGTTATTTTGATTTGTGTGTCGATTCTTCGCTGTGGTCCTCTGAGCTGTGTGTAGCTGGTGTGTGCGCACACAGTGCACGTGGTAGACATGACTGGTCCCACACACGTGCACGCCCCTTCCGGGGGGGGGGGGGCAGTAATTGAGAGATGATCCGGGCAGCAGCGTGCACGCCCAACGGCCCCCGGCGGCTCACAAATAATCTCTGTGACGCTGCATCTCACCACAAGGGTGACACACACACACACACACACACACAAACAGAAGCACATACAGAGACACACACACGCACACACACATAAGCACACGCACACACACACACACACACACACACACACACACACACACACACACACACACACACGCATTCTAGGGACTCACCCACTGAAGTTGAAGATGACGCGATGCCTTAACGAGATGAGTTAATTAAGCCGCGGCTAACGCTAGGCTACATGAAGGAGATGAGTTCTGCTCCTTCTCTCTGTAGTTTCTCCGCTGGAACGGCCCACTGATACAAACATCTGTCCATCTGAACACCCACTGTTGTTGAGCTAGTGGTGGACTTGTCCTGTGACCGTGGGATCCATAGTCTCAGCCATTCGAACCCATTCAACGTCTCAGCTTTGCGTGTGTTAGCAGAGGGGCTCTCTACAGCCGGGCGGTCTGCTCAACGGGCCCCGGTGTGCTGGGACACCCCCCCCCCCCCCCCCCCCCCCCCCTCGCCCCATTGCTGCGTGTGTTCGCCGCACGCGGGAACAATGTCGTATAGAAACAGGAAACCAGCAACTTTATTGCCCGTTGTCAGGCGGGCCACATTGTCTTTAATTAAAAGCTCTTTGCAGACACCGCTGCATAGAAATGTCTTATTTTAAGTAGCGAAGCGGGAATCCATCTGAAGCTCCACAAGTAAAACCCATTTGTCCTCGGAAAAACAGCACTTGTTGTCTGACAAATCACGTCGGGATCTTATGAATAATTCTCAAATTCAAAGCAATCAGAATTTTAAAGGTGTCGTAAATCGTGGCAGGAGCGAGCGGGCTCATTACCACGAGGCCTGGCGCGAGGGAGGCTTTATCGGGGGGGGGTGGGGGGGGGGGTAGCAGAGGTCATAGATAGTGGTGGGGGGGCGCGTAAGGGTGATGTATGGTGCAACCCGCTCTACAGACCCGGAAATGTCTAGAGCGACGCCTCCTTAGCATACGGCTGTAACCCCCGGCAACTGTGTCCAAATGCTCTCAGAATTTACAGCCCTGGGGGGCGCAGCATGAAGCCCGCAGTGCACGGACAGGGGGCGCAGGATGGAGACCACAGTGCACGGACAGGGGGCGCAGGGTGAAGACCACAGTGCACGGACAGGGGGCGCAGGGTGAAGACCACAGTGCACGGACAGGGGGCGCAGGGTGAAGACCACAGTGCACGGACAGGGGGCGCAGGGTGAAGACCACAGTGCACGGACAGGGGGCGCAGGATGGAGACCACAGTGCACGGACAGGGGGCGCAGGGAGGGAGACCACAGTGCACGGACAGGGGGCGCAGGGGGGGAGAACGCCGTTCCCAACGCGACGGCAGTGGCGGCGGTGGACAGGGAGCGCGATGGCTGATGATGGAGGGGAAGAGGAGACCAGCGTGCGTGGCGAGGTGGGAGAAGGTGTGAGGGAACCGTTGTTTGACGGCTGTAATAACATAATTAAAAGAAGAGGCAAAACTTTTTGCTTCAATTAGCCCGGCGCTATAATTATGTTTTGGCGAGAGCGTCTTGACAGCCACGATAGTTTGATAATTTGCACTCGAGAGGAATTAGGACAGATTGTCGGCGATGGTAAAAACACGAGTCAAAACACTTGGACGGCACTCCCTTCCGGAAGCCTCCTCGCTCGCTCGCCATGTGCGAACCTCTCTCGCCCGCTAATTGGATCGGTGCGAGACTTTTATTTAAATTCTTAATAAACAGCGAAGGCTTATTAAGTTATTAGTGGCAGACACCTCCCAGCAGCGGCTTGTGTTGCTCAGTAACACGTTCATAGCGTCGGCATCAGCTCTGTGGCGCCTTCATCCTCTCGCGGACGCCACGGGTTAATCTTCAATCGGTTGGTATAATTGTCTCCGACCCGGTTCACGATCAACTGAAAGTCCCTCGGACCGTTGATATTATTACACTGTAACATACATGCGTTGGTTCAAAAGGCTGTAACTTTCATCTGGAGGAGTAGATACAAACACGTGTGTGTGTGCGTGTGCGTGTGTTTGTGTTTGTGTTTGTTTTCTGGATTCACTGTCAATTTGGATAAAAGCATCTCCTAGATACAAAAAGTATGATGAACATTAACAAGCATACTTCATGCGTTTATATAGCACTGGGTATAATCCACAGAGAAATAAAAAACGTAAATGGTGGGTTTCCTTTTCATGGTATTGGATCTCAATACTTTTTAGGACAATGTAAGAACACTGTAACAACAATCTTTATCTCTCTCTCTGTCTGCGCTCCTCAATGGTTAAAGAAATGTAACCAGAGCAGGTTTGGAAGAGAGCCCTTTTTAGTCTTTTCGGGAGGCTTTTCTTAGCAAAAGAGATCTGAGATTACACAAGTGGTCACCTGTAGGTTAATAAATATGGAAATGCGAGCGGGATCTGATTGGCTCGGGTCTTAAGATATACTTAAAGGGGCCCTATTTTACCACCAGGCGGGACGCTGATTAGCCATTATGATGGATTCAAGATGGAGGATCAGCCTCGGGGACACGCCCACTTGTGATGTCACCAGAGGGGTAATTTGGAAATGGCCTGCAATGGCTAATCAGCATCACACCTGGGGGTAAAATGGAGCCCCTTTAAACACCTCGACCCCATGGAAAAACGGACATCGGCTAAATGAGAACTCAGTCGGCCTGACCCAATCCGCGTCCTCCTGCTGGTCTCTGATCAGCCACCTCCACCTTTCAGACGTTTGCTCAGACACTGAGGCCGTGCTGCTGCCTTGCTTCGGGTTGAGGTCAGCCGTCTTCCCCCTGCAGCTCTGAAACAACGGGGTGTGGATGAAGACTTCTGACGGCGTCCGACTCGTTAGCATAATGTGTTCTAACCGAGATCGAACAGCAAAGAGCACGTTTTGTGTGAGTACGGGCCGCAGATTACCGGTTTACTTTCAGAGGCTTTCAACGTGACGGAACATTAGCAGCAGAGCCGTTCATTGGTGACCTCCCGGCTCCTCTCCTGTGGGCCGTTACTGGAGGAGCTTTGTTCCTGGTGCTGATCTTCTGTAGCTCCTCTAGATGTTTACATGAGGAGCACACAGATACCTCTCCTCATGCTGATCTCTGGACAATCCCCATCATTCTTCCCTGCAAACGCAGGCCGAATCAGAACAGAATAACAGTTTGTTAGCTCAAATTCACACTTAGATTCCCCACAATAGGCCTGGCTTCACTGAGAATGCCCAGATCTGAATACCTATTCCATTGTCTGCTTTTCACAGATCAGATTTCATCTTTTTATGACATACATGTTCTGAACTGATAGTTAGGGATCATCTAAAAGTGACACATTTCCCCCTTTACCGTATAAAGCTGTAACCCGGGGGTCATGTCCTTCCTGTGGCTCTACCTGTGGCTGTACCTGGACCCCTGGGAGCAGGGGACACCCTCTCGGCAGACAATGAGCAGCAGTCATTGTCGGGGCTCCACCCTGCAGAACAAGAGGCAGACTCCCTGCAGCCATCCCAGCCGACCGACTCCTGTTACCGTCCGCTGTGGAGCTCGGCCGCCTTTTGTTTCAGCCGGGGTGTTTCCTGCGTGGGGCTCCGAGACGCCCGTCTACATCCCATGTCTTCATTATGTCTGTGGCCTTGTTCTGGCTGAGCCGCGCCTCGGGTTTCAGAGCGGAGAATGGAACGAGACTGAGCCGATACCGAGCAATGGATGCCCCGGTCAGACAAAGCTGGTTGGAAAACACAAGACTCTGGGCCCCGGTGAAACTTGGTGATGAAGTGGGAATGCTGAACTCACTCTCTGGGAGCTGTGCTCCCCGGGGCTACAGCTAATGGTTTACTGACTACCCAGCATGCCCTTGGGGCTCCAAGTTGTCTCGCGTTGTCAACAAGCTCTCATTACTTGGTGCTGCGAGTCCAGGAGAAGCTCGGGTCAGACACACAGCCTGCGCTAGAAAGAGCCGATAAGTGCTGAACTAAGTGCTGGAGACCAGTTGGCAAAACGTATAAAAAGAAGATATGTACGATACAGATAATGAAGGAACGCTTTTTGACAAAGGTAGTCAGTTCTTGGGTTTCGAAGGAGCCGTGTTTCCCTCTTATGTTGTTTTAGCCCAGCTAGCGATACCGTAAGGCTCTGGAAATGTCGGTTGGGCTGTTGAACTCCAGACAATAATACTGACTGATTGAACCGTTTTGAGTTGTTGTTTTTAGCTTGTGTTTCTCTGTATGGTCGTTCCCAAACTGATTTATAAGAAGGTATTACCAGCTACTGAATAATACCAGTTGGAACTACAGTATTATTAGAAAAACACACCTTCATCAGTAGATCTTTTCTTTGGCCGATGTGGGGGTATTTAGCCATCTGGAGGTCTGGTTAATATTATCTGAATAAGTTGTAAGAAGTCTGTCTCTCTATTATGACCACATGTCGTAATTATTAAAGGTAATACAGTATTATAATAAATGTCAAATTAAATTGAAGAAATAAAAAATGTGGGAACAAGATATTCTCTTATTATGTTTAAACAAACATTTAGCAAATGTCGCAAACACTGATTCAAGTGTTTTGAATTTTCAAATAAAGTCGGTATTGATTTAAATAAGATATGCAAATACAACGGAGCCCACCTGGTTCTTCTGGCCTTTGGTTAAAATTATTTTCAGTCAAACTCGTATTTGGCTGCAGTGAGAGTTTCTTTAGAGACAGGTGTTGCATTGTACAAGTACTGTCTCTGGTTCCTGGTATCTGATGATCTCTAGTGTCTTCTACTCGTTGGTCTTTTCAAGTCTCTAGTTTCCTATGACTACTAGTCTCCTTTGGTCCCTAGTTTCTGGTCCCCGGTTCTGAGTCCCTAGTCCTTTCTAGTCTCTAGCCTAAAGTCTCCCGCCTCTAGTCTCAAGTCTCCGGTCTCTAGTCTCAAGTCTCCGGCCTCTAGTCTCAAGTCTCCGGCCTCTAGTCTCAAGTCTCCGGCCTCTAGTCTCTACTCTCCGGCCTCCATTCTCAAGACTCTTTCCTCTAGTCTCTAGTCTCTGGTCTCTCTAGTTCTCAGTCGCTCATACTCCCAGACCATTATATGTGTGTGAGAGGTCCACTAATCTCGTGTAAGGGTGAAGACATGAGGACGCTAATGATGTCATATCCTCCAGCGTTTGTTTCATTGATTTCTGCTGCACTCAGATATTGACGTTGCATTAAAATAACCTAGTCGCATCTGGCCTTAAGAGATGCTCGTTATTATGATATTTCATCCACAGAACTACGTGGGTAATTAGGACAGATAGTTGGAGGATCAAATTAATTCAGATTCCTATTTGCTTTGTGTGTTCACCAGCAGCACACACAAGTTCAACATGCTTAATAAATACAGATTAAGTATATACGGTTAATAAGTACACATGGTTTTATATATATAATATATATTTAATAATCCATAATATAATGGTTTCTTTGTCAGATACAGCTGCCAAGCTTCCCTCAGGTTGAGTTGGAGAGGTAGATTATAAACGTGGTTCAACGTGTGTCTACAGTCGGGTACAGTATGAGTACGTCTGGTCTGAGTGGGGCTCTCTACCCCCGCCCGCTGGCTACAGGGTTCAAGGGCCAGCTGAAAGGTTCCGGGTTCGATCCCGACGTGGCCAGATGCCTGCTCCTTGACGGCCCGTCTCGGTATTGAGCATTAAATGCTTGGGGAGCTCGCCAAACATCTCCAGACATCTCCTGAAGGCCTCAGAAGCTGTAAATGTTCATGGTTTACATGCTGAGTTTGTTTCTATGGCGATGCAATACCCAAAGCGCGCCATCTGTTTCAAATAAGGCTATAGAGTTTTGATACAAAGTAAATAAATCAAAATAAGATTTTTATATAATTGAATATAATATTTGACATAATAATTAAAAGGCATGTTTTTATATTTATACGGAATTGTAATGATAGAGTGTAAAGTGTTGAATGGTGTCGTGTGTCCAGCATCCCCAGTACATGGTCCCCTGCTGAACCTCCGTCGAGGCAGGAGAGAGACCAACCAGCAGCCCCCCATGTCGGGGGTCCTGTTCGGTCTGCTGGACGACGAGAGGAACACAGCTGGAGCAGGATCCTCTGCTAAACCAGCGTGGCGCTCTACTCCCCAGACAACGCTCGCTCCGACGCAGCCTCCAAGGTTAGCACGGTGCGTCTCCTGCTCGGATCAGAAGCCCCCCCGGCGGTCTGAGCCTTAATGTGTGAATCACAGCCGTCGACACGCGCCCGGCGCACGTTCCGCCGCTAATAGGGAAGGGGGCCGCAACGGAGGCTAGCCTCGACCGTACCTGCTGCTGCCACCGCGGCTACAGGGCCTCCGACGGCCGGCCTCCGACGGCCGGCCTCGTAATCAGGCGCCGCTAGCCTAGCGCATGTCTCCCAGCTGGGAGGCTAGCGTCCCGGGGAGGGCTCGGGGTAATCAAAGGACATGGAGGAAGGCATGGGGCTACGCTGCGCTCTCATTATGCTCATTTGCTAGTAATTATTGTAAAAAAACAAAAGTGCTGATTTACATATGACAGTCGTTATGGCGGTCCGGATGGATTTATGGCACTGGGGTTGGCCACGATCAACCCAGTCTGTTTGCAGCGTAGGACTTTTGTGTTTGTCTGGATATATAAGCTTATGAAAAAATTACTCTAATGCAGCTATCGATCCCATCGATTATTTGGACAATTTCACATTTGCGGTATAATGTAAAAATATTGCTCACCTACAGCTTCGATTACAGATGAGATTGTGAAATCCAAAAGGATGATAAGAATATGTCACCCATAGAGCCCAATCTCACCCCATAGCAGCAGAAAGGAGACTGACTAATGACGGCATTCAGAGGCTAATGCACAAAGTCAAATCAACAATAGTAATAACAATGGAGCCTCTTACGGTAGAATGCTATTAGCGCTGCATTAGTTTGGGTTCGATCTTGTAGTGCTTGTTTATTGACCTTTAAGTACTAGCCGTTGATTGGCCTCTTATGTAATGAGCTCCAAGGCCATTAAGCTTAGGAAACGGGTAAATGTTTCTCTTACTATTGCATAGAAATTAAAAGAAAGGGTTAAAGAAAGGCTACATATTTTTCAGTTTTTGCTGACTTTTAGTTGCATACCAATGAATATCCACTACACACTAAATTGAATGTATGTGCATGTATGTATGTATGTTCTTGATAACCTTATTGAGTCAACCTACCATGTCCAGTGAGTTTCAACCGACACTAAACCGAAGTTTAGTGATCAGTTGATCCTCAACTGTGGTCTATCCAGGTAAAGTCTTACCAAGGTTTTTATGTTCGCAGGGAGACATCAAGGCGTAGGTGGCAGGATATTGTAGTTGTCAGGGCAGCCCCTGTCTGTAGAATAAAGAACGTTCTAGAGACTACAGGTTGTTCAAATCAAAACACGTCCAGCCTCTCATGTCAGTGTGCAGTCGCAACGTGTTCAGAGAGAACGCGCTCTGATCGTGCGAGGAGCTTTGTGCGGGCGTCTGTCTGCGTGTCTTGTTCTCCGGCGTCTCCGCGGTGACCCCTAGCTAATTAACACCGTCGTTAGAACCAGCCCCGCGGTCCACTCTGCTCTCCAAACATACCTCCACGCACGTCGTCCCACCAGACGGCTCGCTGCCGTCACAGCCCTCCAACGACATCAAGGAGGTTAAGACTTCATCCACGGCTCTTTCATCAAAGACTCAGCGCAGATCGCTGATTGGTCCATCTGTTGCCATGCCGTGGTGGATGTCTTCCCTTCTCTAAAGCCACAGAATATGTTAATGAGGGCGGGCTAATGTGCGGATAAAGGTTAGGGCCGGGATTAGAGAGCACCTAAACACTGCAATCAAGTCACACTGCAGGGGCAGCACTAAACACATGTTGTGCAATTACCGCCTCTGATTGGTGCAGAGTTCAAAGCCGTGTCACTCGCTGGAGTCTCTGTGTAGCTCGGCGGCGACAGCTGGCTCCAATTTGAGCCAATCAGAATCAGCCGGGGTGTGGTGGGTCTGGGAGCAGGACTGGGCCCCAACTGATTGGGTTTGGTAGAATATTAAGATTAATATTCATTCGTATTAACAATCTTTTACCATGGAGGGATATAGTTATGTATTTAAATTGTTATTATATTTATATTGTTACATATACAGTACAAATATAGTTATACTTTTTTATGTGTAGATATATTCACATATGCATTCACAATAAATGTCTTGCGTACACACATACTCAAACATCTTTTCACTGTTTATCAAGCTCTTAGTTTTATATAAATAATGAAATACTTTTTGCTTGATTTAATAAGGGTAATTGCCTTACAAGCTAACTTTTTGCTCCAATTAGCTTCATGTTTTGTGTTTAATTTAAAGATAATTAAATTAAACACAAAACATGATCTCTTAAAATTACACTTATAATTGATAACCAAAGGGGAACCCCAATTTACTGCAGCAGACGATGGAACAATATAAGAGAATAACAGAAAAGGGGATTTCAGTTGAACATGAGGGCGTACTATCTGATGACGTGCTTTAGGAAGTGTGTGGAACTGAGTGGAATCCAGCGGAACTGAGTGACCAGAAGGAATGGAACACAAAGTGTCGAATCTCATGAGAACCTCCCCCTCCACTAACAATAGTCTTGGTGGTTTGTGACGTATTTAAGATTCTTTATGACTTTTGCTCAGGTGATTTTGTTACAGATGACTTTAACAAATTTTCAACAAAGATGTTGGTACTTTTACTCAACATTGTCCTCCATTTACTTGGAAATCCCATAAGCTAACCGAAAGTTCCGGTCCTTAATTGATTCCGATTGGCTGGAGGCTGTTGTGAATACTGTAAACACACACCTGTGAATGCACGGCATCCATTTTTTTCTATCAATGCGCCACCAATCTCAAAGCATGCCAGCCTGTGTTGCTTGGCAACCATTTTGCTGTCTTGAGGAACTATAGTACTTGGCGGAAGCATGATGATTTGATTTCAGGGAATGATCACATTTTATGTTGCCGTATGTTTATCTTGTGAAATCGTATCAAGTAGTTTGTCGTAACCAGTTTCGGTTCTAGGTCTGTCGTTACATTTTAGGTTCTAGGTCTGTTTGTGTGTATCTTTTGTTTGTGTATCTGTGTTCATGTATTTGTGTGTATCTGTATTTCTTTCTTTTCTCTGTGTATCTGTGTACTTGTGTGTCGTTTTTTGTGTTTGTGTGTATCCCGTGTTTGTGTCTTCATGTGTTTGTTCCTTTTGTTTGTTCATCTGGATTTTTGTGTACATCCTGAACACCTTGGGAATCACCTGGGATCTGTTTATCTCTCTCTTTCTCTCTCTCTCTTTCTGTCTGTCTCTGTCTGTCTCTGCCTGTCTCTCTCTCTCTCTCTCTCTCTCTCTCTCTCTCTCTCTCTCTCTCTCTCTCTCTCTCTCTCTCTCTCTCTCTCTCGCTCTCGCTCTCGCTCTCTCTCTCTGATCCAAATCAATCAGATAATTAAGGTGTCTCCTCCTACGGTCGGCACCTGGACAGATTAGTATTATTTCAAACGCACAGGGGGCGGTTGATTCTCTGAAACATTGAGTCTTCTGTTGTTGAGTGTCATCATATTATAGAGTGTAAAGCATGAGCAATCCTCATGGTGGGTGTGAATGTCCACCAAGGGTCAGATGCTCTGTAATGTCCCCCGTGGGGATGGGTGATGAAGGCTTGATGAGGATCAGATGTTTCTGCTAGCAGCGAGCTCTGCTAGCTGTTAACAAACACATCTGGATCTGGTCGGGCTCCGCTCTGTAATGGCCGGCCCAGGTAAACCAAGGCAGATGTGGAGGAATGGCAGCGAGCCGCTCCCACCATAAAGTTGTGCAGAAGCTGCCGTATCCGCAGAAGAGCGTTGGAACAAGAGGTTCTTCTCTCCACCCCGTTCCTTTCTCAACAACCGATAGCCGCGGTCCGTCTGCGAAAGAACCAGGCTATTGGTTGTTGAGAGAGGAACGAGAGGAATCATAGCCAATAAGAAAGGGTTCTAGATTTCCGAAAGCCTCTTTTTGCGTTTGATTTAATACACTAGCAACGTGTGTCAAATCGTCATTAAATACTTAGCATGACAGATGAGGGGTGTAGAGTATATATTTATATAACCGTGATGTAATTATTGAAGTCGATTTAATTCAGAGTTCTCAAGATTGAAATTCTCACGGTGGAATCGTTGCGTTCCTGGGAAAATGTTGAGGAAATGAGGGATAACTTAACGCTCCGTAGCAAGTCTGTTGTTTTATCCCAGCGCTTATTAGCTTATAAATATGCTGCTACTTTTTATCAAGTGGGAAAAAAAACTGTTGTATAATTTTTATCGCAATCTTGTTATTGTTATCCGGTGTTTGTGCCAATATTAATGGACGACCATAGAAGGACTTAAAATTCATGAACAGAACATAAAAGAGCCTCACCACTTTCTAATAAAAGCCCTCCACTAACCTCTGTAATTAACCGAAATTGGAGGGCTTTTATTGTGAAGTGACCTATATGGGGTGATGCTAGCATCCCCACATAGCCATACCGCCTAATTGGCTTTTAACAAAGAATGATAACGCCATAAATAAACGCTTTAAATTGGTCCTTTCTACTTTTGGAACTAGTTTTTTTGCTCCAGAACTAATGAGTGTTTTCAGAGAGGAGAGAGCGCCCAGAACGCGAAGACAGAGCGGAACGGGAGAGGGTGCCAACAAAGGCCTCCAGAGGTCGGGTAAACCTCCGCTGATTAGACGCACGCTACCAGTTAGCTCGCCTGTTAGCAGTCGGGCTCTGAGTACCGGGAGTTACAATTAGTTGAGTTTCTGTACAGTAACATTTTAATTGTTTCATGGTGCGGTGTGAGGCCTTGGGGAGTGGCCATTACCCAGACTCGTGTCTTAACTAGATGTTTAAAAAGCTGGGTTTCCTCTCCTGCTGAAACAAAGCCTGGGTTTGTGGGGGCCCTGTGCTGTGTGGTCAGTGTGTGCGCTGTAGAACAGGGTTCTGCCGTTTCACACATTTATCTTTTTACCATAACTTCCAAGCCATCATTTTTCACATTTCTGGAATTTCGCAGGTCACCCCAAATGGTTTACAGTACGTGTCATATTGAGCTGGAATATGTTGGTTTGTTTTAAATGTTATATCCACGTTTAGCCCGCAGGTCTGAAGGCCATTACAGTGATAAGCCTTTGTTTATTTAGATTATAACGTTAACATTGTTGGTGTTTATTTACATTATAAGCAATGTGTTTTTCAAGTCTTTATGGGGGCGCTGTCATTGTGAGGCCTGAGAGGGTTCATTACATTTACATTCAAGGCATTTAGCAGACGCTTTTATCCAAAGCAACTAACAATATGTACATTTGTCAGAAGAAAGAGAAACAATATATCTCTGCCGGTACATTAAGGATGTTCACAGAACCAAGTGCCAAGCACTAACAATTGCTAGGTTACCCCATTCCCCGTACACAACAAAGACAGCTAAGATAAGAGGCTACACAAAGCTAAGTACTATTTTTAAGTGCCAGGACGTACAACATACAATAAGTGCGCACATTAAGAGTCGTTTCAGATGGAGAGTGTTTATTTACATCATCACACATTAATGAGATCTCCCCGTACTTATGGGGATGTCGTCATTGTGAGGCCTTGCTAGCGACGGGCTGGAAACATGGGGAGGGTGATTATGTCCTAGCGCCCTCCTTCCCCCTGCTAGCAGAGCATGTCCCAACCGCTGTCAATTTATCAACGTAGCGTGCGCTACTGGCACAGTTTGAGGGCCCATTAGGACAGGTGTCTCCATCCATCATCCCTGACTCACTTATTCCACCTTGTCAGGACGAATCGAAACGGAGCTCCTGAAAAAATGTAAACAAGTGTGAATGGACAACGACAGTGTCAACACTCGGATCTGAGGACCGGAGTGGAGCCGGCGAAGGCTCCTCTCCATCTCTAACACCTGGGGCTGACAAGTGCTCTCCCGTACCGTCTCCATGAACTGGTTTCCTATTTTAAACCTCCAGCTCCAGTGGAAACACTGTCTGGTGAGGACTGTGACAGCGGCTGGGATATTATAATTACAAACTTTTAATGAGTAGAAAATTGTCGGCCTCGGTGACAGCGTCGCTTGACGAATCTCAAAGACGCCCCCTGTATAAAATGAGATTTGACTAAATTAAATAGTACAGCAATATCAAAAATATTAATTATACAAGAGGACGGTCTTCCTAATTTCACTGTGAGCGTGTTTCAGTGGAGCTGATTCCGTGGACTCTTCCTCCTGACACTCCGGTGGTATTCACTGGAGGTTTTTCTCCCCTCAGGCGAGATTCCCTTCACTTATTACACTGATGCACAGTTCAGCCAAGGGTGGATTTAACGAGGCCTTAATTAAAAGACAAAAAGAAATTAAAGTAGTGATGTCGTTAATGAATCCTCCCCAATCAGCCCCAGATCATCAAACACGCTCCGTTCTGAGACGAAGACGAGGAGACGAGAGACTTGATGTTCTCAGTGTCCCTGATCCAAGCGCCCCCTGCAGTGATGATGCTATGTACGGCCCTTATGGACATTGGGTTTGCGTCTCAACTATGCTCGCTGATCCACCGTTGTTAGATATGTTTTAAACCGGAGATGGTGACTTGTTTCTGAACACGTATGGAGAAATAGAGATAATTTATCTCTACTCTCTTCATTTTATTAATCGCTTGAAGCTACGGAACGAAGCGAAGAATCTCGGCTGCAGATCATGAAGTTCTTTGGTAATTAGACCCTGAACTATTTTTGTGCATGTTTGTGTACTTTCGCCTGAAGAACAGGTCAGTGTAGAAAGACGGGAAACCAGGCCTTATGGTAACTAGGGAGAAAGTAATGAAGCTTAGCTGTTGGCTCACCGGGAAAAAGCCAGAGATGCCACCATCATCTCCTTGCTGTGTGTGATGGTTCTGTGTCGAACAGCCTTTGGAAGACAAGCGGGAGTGTTCAGAGTTCACATAGCCTCTGCATAGCTTCCCACCTTACCCCCCCCCCCCTCTTACTCACTTTATGTATGTTGTAAGTCCTCGCCCTTAATCTAGGCACTTATTAGATATCTTTGTTGTTTGATGAACATCCTCACTCTACCGAAATTGATATAGGCCTATTGTTGTTCTGCTTCTTCTGACAAATGTACTTTTTCTAAGTCGCTTTGGATAAAAGCATTTGTTAAACTCCCTGAATGTAAATGTAAGGGGGTGGAAAAGAGGAAGAAATGCACAAACTAAGCCCATGTTGCGGAGAACACTTACTTGGCGTTCACAGTGCTGACAGTTCTGTGTTTAGTGCGTGCATCAGGTGAGCGTTAATGGGCCACAGGTGAGGAACACTTCAGTTATTCAAGGTTTGATAGATCAGTGAAGAGTACCTCAAGGGGGCTCTGTGTCTGGATGTGTATTTATATTACAGCCTATTATTGCCGAGTTAATTGGATTCCCAATGATGCAATGCATAATTCAAGTCTTGATAATGCACTACTGTACAGTTAAGGTAAGATGACCCACAAACAGATACAGCCGGACATACAGATACATACAGTCAGTCAGATGAACAGGCAGAAAGATAGACGCATACAGTCAGTTAGGCAAGCAGGCAGAAAGACTGAGACATACAGTCAGACAGACAGAAAGAGACATACAGTCAGTCAGACATTGATCGTGTGCTACTTGTTGCAGGCGGTCATACTACTGACCGTGATCTTGTTACTGATCTTGATTGTTGCTTTGCGGTGGATTCGTTTTTACGAGACCTGTCCCTCTCAACTACATCAACGGGCAGAGAACCAATCTGAATCCCGATTTGATTTGTGTTATCAGTGTTTTCGATCCCCCAGAGCCTCGAGGTTAGCATTTTGGTCACATTCGTCACTCCGCGTGGGGTTTCAAAGGCTCTGATTCCCGGCCCATGGAGTCACAGCTTCGTCTGCGTCTCGAAGAAATGGATTCTGCTCCGCTGCTATTGATCTTCAAGCCGTCATGTGGCAGCGGTTAAACTCACATTAACGTCTGGAATCTGGAGTCAAACCAGTTCCAATGACAAGTAGAGTGAACCGTGGAGGACAGCCCCTCCAGAAGAAACATCCGTCTTCTGCAGACACATCCACCCCCGCAGACACATCCACGGTCAGACACATCCACTACCAGGAGACACATCCACTGCCAGCAGACACATCCACTGTCAGACACATCCAATACCAGAAGACACATCCACTGTCAGACACATCCACTGTCAGACACATCCACTACCAGTAGACACATCCACTGTCAGACACATCCACTGCCAGCAGACACATCCACTACCATTAGACACATCCACTATCAGACACATCCACTACCAGCAGACTGATCCACTATCAGACACATCCACTACCAGCAGACACATCCACTGTCAGACACATCCACTGTCAGACACATCCACTACCAGCAGACACATCCACTACCAGCAGATACATCCAACCACCAGTAACATCCAACCACCAGACACATCCACTATAAACGGACACATCCACTATCAGACACATCCACCATCAGGCACATCCACCATCTCCACCTGCCCCCCTACTCTCTCCAAGTCACACCACATGCTGTTAGCTAGCTCTGTTTCCACGGCGAGGGTTTCCATGGCGAGGGCTAACCAGATTATAGTCACTCTGAGGGGATAGGGTGATTGTTCGAGTGGCCCCGATAACAAGAGAGTAGGGCTAATCTGCATATGGCCGAGGCGGCGCGAGGAACGGGGACAGATGGCGGGAGCCAACCGCAGCAGATTGCGGTGGTATATAGAGGGGGATAGTCCTCCTTATTGCGGCGTTATATAGTGGGGGATTGCCCTCCTTTCTGCTCAGAGAGTTGTGCACGGGAGTGCGTTTGTTTGAGGTAGTGTTGTTGAGGTAGTGGACCGGCGTTCCTGATCAACACTTGGGTAACTGCAGAAGCTAGAATGATATATTTGATCGATACATTCTCAAACACAACAAAACATGGTCAATATGTAACGTAACTTTAAGTCATCTTCACCGTATGGGAACAGTATGTTTGATATCCTTGGTTGTTTTCTTTTGAAAGTGGATGAAAGTGCAATGCCTCACTACTAACCACTATTTATTTAATCTTCTCGCTGAGGTAAGTGGCCGTGAGATGGGTTGAATTTAATGAGAACATAATTACCGTTGTCCTTATTCAAAGATGTTGCAGACCTTTTCCGCCATGCTCATCAAATGGTCTTTTATCTGAAAGAGGGATTGTACTTCAGTTCTGTGCTTCTTTTCAAATGTGATGCTTATTATCTCGTTTTCCTCTGAAGGTCCTGATTATTCCTGGCCTTAAAATGGACAATAATTACCACCCTTGCAAAGGGCTTCAAAATAAAAGTTTTTTCTTTCTCAACGCGGAATTAACGAAAGTAGTAGATTAGTCATTATTGTGTCATTACAATTTCTTGTATTGTATTCAAAACATTATTCTGTCATCGTACAAAAAGAGTTCTGGCGTACACAGGAAACGGACGTAGTTCAGTCTGAGCCTGATGAATGAAGTACGACACAATGAGAGAGGGAAGGAGGCTTGAGCCAGCGCCATGGAGGATTCACGAAGATCTTCACCTTAAACGTCTCGGCGGTGCATCCATCACGGCGCCGGGATGAGCTGACCTTACGGTGGCACGTCCACGTGCACTTTAGTCCACGTGCGCTCCGGGCCGGCTGTACGGAACATCCAGGCGCTAGTTGAGTGAGGTGAGCGGAGGTGAGCGGGGGTGAGCTGGGACACCAGCTACACTTTCCAGACCAGGACATAGTGGAGCGGTTCCCCTTCCACCAGGGCGGAAGTTCTCCTTCCACTGCTGGAGACGCCTCATGTTATCTGCCCCATGTCAACATGGCCGCTACGCCTGCTCCAGCAGCACCGTCACAAATCAAATCACCGTACCGAGGTTTGTGCGACGATTCCACGGAGCTGGAGAGTGGGCGCTCGTGTTTGCCGCGGAGAATTGATTCTCCGCGGCCGTGGTTTCTCTCTGCTCGGCGGGAGTCGTCAGACACGCTGCTCCACCTGCGGCGGCGCACCTTTCACTGGCGCCACGCCCCGCGTCCCCGCCGTCACGGGGGAAACGCTGACGGACGCTAATGAAAGGCGGCGCCGGGAGGAGCTCCAGCGGAGCTGCGGAGTCGGCGGCGGGGAGAGCCGAACGCTGCCCCCCACAAACACTCCTCCGAGCGGGGAGCAGCCTGCTGTCGGGGCCCCCGGGGCCCGCCAACAAAGCCCGGGCACAGTTGTGTTCTTAATACTTTAAGACGTCCTGCCGCCCGCTCCGCCTCAGATGGATGAAGCCCAAAGGTCACGGAAAGGTCGGCGTCGGCGGCCGCTGTGCGGAGAGGGAGCGCTCTGTCCTCGTGCCAGAGGAAGTAGCAGGCGACTCTAAAGTGTTCTCCGCTGAAGAAGTTCTTCGGTTACGTCGACTAAACTCTTCAGTCGTCTCAGCTAAAGAAAAAACATTGTCAATATGTAATGGTGACTTTAAGTCACCTTCACCGTATGGAACAGTATGTTTGATATCCTTGGTTGTTTTCTTCTGAAAGTGGATGAAAGTGCAATGCCTCACTTTCTAACCGCTATTTATTTAATCTTCTCGCTGAGGTAAGTGGCCGTGAGATGGGTGTTGAATTTAATGAGAACATAATTACCGTTGTCCTTATTCAAAGATGTTGCAGACCTTTCCGCCATGCTCATCAAATGGTCTTTTATCTGAAAGAGGGATTGTACTTCCGTTCTGTCTCAGCTAAAGAGAGCGCCAGGTGAAGACCTGAAGAGTGTTCCCTGGAGGAACGTTGACCTAATGTGAAGTCGTTCTCAGTCAGACTCCATGTTCAAATGTTTTAATGTACCGTCAATCAGGCGGGCCGTCTGGGCAATGCAACCAGACCCGTGTGTGTGGCACAATTTAATACAATAAGTAAATTAAGAAGCAGCCACAGGGAAAGAAAAAGTACGGGCATTTCACATGGGAGATAACGACATAAGATACAGATATGCATTAAAATGCAGCTTGTATGCACATATCTCTAAATGGATTTATCCAAACGTAGTTTGACCAGAGTTCATGAATCATTGCACTTTCTTGCAGCATCTTCTCTGTTTGATGCCAGGACAAACCACACAGATTACCTGCAAAGCAGTAAAATTCGATTCCGAATCTAACCAAATTAAACTCATCCTATCTGCACATTGTAGGCTGTAGAATGGTGTCCAGGCAGTTGGAGACGGGCAGCCAGAGCTCTGACTGGCTGCTTCCGAACGGCGGCCAGATCTCTATCTCCCCAAAGTACATTTAAACACAGACGACTCCTCCTCCTCTAACTTATTTTCCTCCATTCCACACCTAATTTTCAGACGTTGCTGTTCGACTTAATGGGCTTTTCTCATTCCTATTTGGCGATAAAAGGGGAAGACAAATAGAATGGAAGGCAGCAGCGTATAACCACTTGTCCCTACCCAGATGCCCCTGGTGCTATCACAAAGAAAACAGCTTAGCACCAGGGCCATTTGTTTTCCATTCAGCGGGAGAAAGCACTTTGTCTTTCCAATCGTTACCTGTCGGCGAATCAGCTGCTCCATTACGGCGGGGCCCTGGGAGGGAGGGGCCGTCTGGGGCTAAATTGCAATTAGCGGCCGAGCGAGCCGGCCAGGCCCGGAGCCGGCCCTGCGTGGGTGTAATCAGGCTTTGGTCATGTAGAACAATGCATAAAATTAAATTGACATTAATGAATAATTGTGTAATGAAAATGGAGGAGGGGAGTTAATTGCGTGTTACAGTGAGTGTAGCGGCGAGATAACCTTGTGTCTGAAGCTATTCTTAGCCGTCGCCGTGCGAGGAGTGGCGCGCCGCCGCCGCCGCCGCCGCGCCTCTCAGTGGGAAGTCATTAGAGCCGGGAGTAGATAATGCCCCCGCTGTGCGTGTGTGTGTGTGTGTGTCGAACAAAAACCCAGAGTGTCTCCAATCTAGAGAGCTTTCTTTTCAGGGACTCTCTCTCTCTACCTCCCCCTCTCTCTACCTCACTCTATCTCGCTCTACCTCTCTCTCTCTCTCTCCTCTCCCTCTCTCTCTCCCTCTCTCCCCCCCCCTCTCTCTCTCTCCCTCTCTCCCCCCCCTCTCTCTCCCTCTCTCTCTCCCTCTCTCCCCCCCTCTCTCTCTCCCTCTCTCCCCCCCTCTCTCTCTCTCTCTCTCTCCCCCCCTCTCTCTCTCTCTTTGAGTGGGTCGGGTGGAAGCCATTCTGTTCACGGTCTGAATGAAATTAAAGGTCACGTCGGCGCTAAGTGCCGGTGTCTGGACGGGGCCTCCAGGGCGGGGGTCCTCCAGCGAAGGCCCCCAGGGCGGGGGGGGGGGGGCCCAGTCCACTCAGACCCGTACCCCCATCAGGCCGAGCCGTCGGCCGCTCTGTCTTCCTGTAGGAGTCCTCTGATTGGCTCCTTTTTGGGTGCTAATGTACGCCGGAATTGGCATCAGATGTCCACGGCCGCTGTGGATTGGTCGTTGACGCCGGATTCATTATTCACATTGGCACTTATTACGCTGGTTGTTTATGAATATAAACGACTTCACGCACAGGAAGTAAAGCTCCATTATGGCAGAAGGTCACAAGCATTTGTTTCCTGGTTCGTGACCTTTGTGAGCCGAGCGGATGAGAGGCAGCGCAAACCCGGGTTTGAGTAAAGATCCTTCCAGAAGCTCACCCCAAAACAAACAGTGCATTAGAGTCTGCCCGTTCAATTGTATGTAATTAGCTTTGATTGCAATGCTAATGCTTGATTATGCTAACATTTTGTTGTAGCTTTACATTACACCCAGCCTTACCGACAGTAGAAAGGTGTCCAGCTGGGCTCTACCTGTACCTGAGTGCTGGTCTAGGATGCAGAGCCCTTCACTCCAGTTCAAATGCAGCTCCTAGCTGTCAATCAACCCTGGTCCTGACTCTCTGCTGTCAGTCTGGGGTTCTGCCTTTGACTTTAAATCAAATGTCTGTCCGTAACGTCACCCGTTGGTTTACACTCAACCGGTTGGATATGTAGGTGGCATCGTAGGGATCCGCCATTGTTCAAGGTTTTGGCAATTGGCTGTGGAAACATTTATTCCCGTTTTCTTTTTCTGCATCCACCCAGCCGGAACCCCCTAAAGGCTGTAGGCGGAACTACACCTTCGTCTCTACAGTGAGTTGGCCCTATTGGACCAGAGTGAGACGGACCTTATAGACCAGAGTGAGAAGTCCCTGATCAAAACAGCGCTGTGCTCCTGTTTGACCCCTCTGAGTACCTAAAGCCCGGCCAGACGTTCTCCTGCCTGTTTCGTCAGCTCTGTTGCTCACCGTCTGCGAGGCGCTGTCTGGTGTAGGTCAGAGTGGCGCCCTGGAGGGCCGTTCCCCTTTAAGGCCGCTGTTGTTCTGGGCAGCGCTCGCATATGAGCTGACCTGCGCCGGTGAGCTGTTGTTATTATGGAAGGTTATTACCTCTATTTTCATCATCTCCATAATGGGAAAACACGCCCTGGCAGACTTCAAGCACGGCACTAAAGTATTCGCCGTGAACCGCCGCGCTGTACATTCACTGTAAATAAGTTTCAAGAGTGGTAATTATGAAGTATGGAACGTACGCAATATGAATCTCATTTCTCGGTCCTTCTCCCCGGAGCCAGGAGTATTCCCCCTCCTCCCCCACGCAGATTATTCCTTCTGCTGGCAGGATCCAGCTCTTACTCCTACTGATAGAACAGGCTCTCAGTGTGTGCTGTACTCTAGCACTTAGTATCTCAAAATACATCAGAAATATTCTTTTGAGGGTGTAAATGCCAGTCGTTTATCGATCGCACATGAGCGGGGTCTCGGGGAAGCAAAGTGAACAAAGGCAGCTCTCTCCTGTCCCTATCGTTTCTCCTTCAGTAACCCGTTGAGTGTTGTGAGGAGGGGCGGAGTGGGGCGCCACCAGGACTTCGTCCCCTTTCTTCCTCCCCTCAATCTTCCAATCTGTTTGCCCAGATTTTCCTCAAAATGGCGGACAAGTGGTCTCCGCCCGGAGCCCCCCCGCCGGGCGCAGCATTGTCTTCAATGGGGTCCGCACAGCAGGAAGTGATGTCACCGGGCTCTTGTTGTCGGACCCCCTGGGGTGCCCTTGTTCACTTTCTCCCCTCCAGTGACGCCTCGCTGGGCCTTCAGATATCTATTAGGTTCATCTCAACCTCTCTCTCTCTCTCCTCTCTCTCTCTCTCTCTCTCTCTCTCTCCTCTCTCTCTCTCTCTCTCTCTCTCTCGCACTACCTCTCTCTCTCTCTCTCTCTCTCGCACTACCTCTCTCTCTCTCTCTCTCTCTCGCACTACCTCTCTTCTTCTCCCTTTTATGTTACACAACATCACAGCAGAGTGAATTGATCTTTTGCCATTTGACATATATATATATATACAGCCTTCTACGGTAAGAAGAACACAATTCCGAATGTTATGTATACAAACGTCCGCATTTGCATTTGTTTTACAAGAGTTACAGAGGGAGTCATTATAGTGTACATTATTGTAATATTTATTTATTGAAGTTGTCAAACATGTGGAGCAACACCAGTAGTTCACGATCTTCTCTGAAGAATGAGACCTAGTGACGAGACAACAGAACGCAGTGAAACGGGAACAGAACAGACGTCCATGCAGTGTACATCTCATCAGATTACATCTCCCCACTTAACAAGGATGATCATAATCACTGCCCTAAAGTGGCACCCAACTCCTGACGTAGCTGACCTGCTCCTACATCAAACACCTCCTCATCCCCCAGAGAGAGAGAGAGAGAGAGAGGGGGGGGACGGGGGGGGAGTGGGGGGGGTGGGGGGGGGGGGGGGGGGGGGGGGGGGGAGGGGGTGGGGGGGGGGGGGGAGGGGGGGGGGGGGGGGGGGGGGGGGGGGGGGTGAGGGGGGGGGGGGGGGGGGGGGGGGGGGGGGGGGGGGGGGGGGGGAGGGGGGGGGGGGGGGGGGGGGGGGGGGGGGGAGGGGGGAGGGGGGGGGGGGGGGGGGGGGGGGGGGGGGGGGGGGGTGGGGGGGGGGGGGGGGGGGGGGGTGTGGTGGGGGGGGGGGTGGGGATGGGGGGGGGGTGGTGGTGTGGGGGGGGGTGTGGGGGGGGGTGAGGGGGGAGAGGGGGGGGGGAGGGGGGGGGAGCGGATGAGGAGAAGTGGAGAGATATGAGGGGAGATGAGACTGGTGAACGTGAGACGGAGATGAGGAGAAGATAGAGAGGTGAAGAGAGAGAGAGTGAGATGTTGGCGGAGAGGGGAGTGAGAGAGGAGGGATTAGGGAGGGGAGAGAGTCTTGGGGAGAGAGGAATAGAGATAGAGAGGAGGAGGGAGAGAGAGATGAGAGAGAGAGAGAGAGAGAGAGAGAGAGAGAGAGAGAGAGAGAGAGAGAGAGAGAGAGAGAGAGAGAGAGAGAGAGAGAGAGGGGGAGAGGGGGAGAGGGGGAGAGGGGGGGGGGGGGGGGGGGGGGGAGGGAGAGAGAGAGGGGGAGAGAGGGGGAGAGAGAGAGAGAGAGAGACTACACCTGTCTCACTGCGGGGCGTGACTCGCATGATCACAATTTTCGTTTGCGTCGAGTGCTGAACAAACAGGAAAGTGTGATGAACCGTTTTAATTAGGACTGTAACCTGCCGGACTCGGAGCGACCGCCGCTCGGCACCGGGATAAATCAGCAGCGTGGGCCGGCGGCCGCTGACTGGATGTGGTCATCACTGGACACGCCGCGCCTCAGCCCCACGGAGACGCCGCAAAACACCCTGACGGACGGACTGCTGCTCTCTCTGGGTCTATTTTTACCCTGTTTATGTCTCCTTGCTCTCTTTCTCTATGTCTTTCCCTGTGTCTGACTCTCTCTCTCTCTCTCTCTCTCTCTCTCTCTCTCTCTCTCTCTCTCTCTCTCTCTCTCTCTCTCTCTCTCTCTCTCTCTCTCTCTCTCTCTCTCCCTATCCATCGTTGTCCCATTCTTTCCCTCTCCGTTACCCCTCTCTCTTCCTCTCTCTCCCCTTCTGGCTCTCTCTATTCCTCCTAGCCCTTGCTCTCTCCGTCTCTCTCTCTCCGTTCCTACCTACAAATCTCTCGCTCTCCCTCCTCCCCTGTCAACTACCTGAAGCTTAACAGCATGGGGAACATCAGCACCGCCTCTGGTGAAACCAAGCAACTGCAGGCGCTTTGTCAGAAAGGTTCTAATCAGTGCCAGGGTGAAGCTGCTACCAGAGAGGCTATGATGCCACTTGATAGTCAACCGTGTTGTTGTTTTGTAGTTCAGTGTTTTGTCACCCTTTCAAATGTTTCCCAGGCCAGTTGAGTAAGAAGCTTGACTGCTAAACTCAGAGCTGCTTGGCCGTTAGCTTAGCAATTTAGCCACTAGCTTAGTCATTTGGCCCCTAGCTCAGCTGCTTGCTGGGGACCCAGAGTCGCTGATGTTGACTTTAGTGTTTAGTTACTCTTTCATATCGACAGAGTCACTATTTAAACCTGTCTAAATGTTTTATTTCGGCCGCTATACTGTCAGCTTATGTTTATGAGTAAACAGAACGGTCTGATGGGGTTTGGCCTCACTTTGGGAATAAGTCAGGTTTTATTGCGGTGTTAGATTACCCAACTAATCACATTTTCACACTTGCTATATTTGGCTTCAAGCTACCAAGGCGTGTCAGAGGCAGCGTGTTTAAAGGCAGTGCGAGTACGTTGTCTTTAAGGATGACTTCGGTGTAGACACAGTCAATCATTTTAACGGCAGAGGCATCTGTCTAAATTATATATTATGTGGACTCGCCGAATAGATTTTCATTCCATACAATATTCAATCTAACAACATTAGCTACGAGCGCTCGCACTCAAGAACAGATCCATCGTGTCGGATGTAAATCCCGACGATGTGCATCAGAAGTGTTGTAATTACAGCGCGTCCAAACCAAGCCCCTGTTATTAATTGTCCAGAGTTTAATGATTTATTGTGGTCCTGCGGAATGATTATTAATTTTCCGGCTGATTGTGTGTGTGGGCGTCGGCATCGCGCTCCGGATCTGAAGCTGGAAATGAAAAAGTATTCCGCCGTCCTCCGAGAGACAACCGCTCATTTGAGCGTTAATCAGCGGCTCCCGGTGAGTTTGATTAGGGCCGGCGCCGCTCCGCCCGGGGAACACGGAGGGAAGATTATTTTCGCCGCGTTTGTTTATGAATGCGGTGATCATCTTTGTTCGGTTTGTGTTGAGTGATTAAAAAACAAACTTGTTCTGTTGGCGGAAAAAGAACCGACCAAACAAAAAAACGTAAAACTTGTCATGATTACTCCAGTGTAGAGTTTACCAAAGGTGAGAGTTTATTATACTAATGTGGTACGATTGGAATATTTATGCATCTAGCAGTTGCTTTAATCCAAAGGTCATTAAGGAGCAGCTAGAGGTTAGACATTACAGACACAGGTCATTAAGGAGCAGGTAGGGGTTAGACAGTACAGAGACAGGTCATTAAGGAGCAGGTAGGGGTTAGACAGTACAGAGACAGGTCATTAAGGAGCAGGTATGGGTTAGACAGTACAGAGACAAGTCATTAAGGAGCAGGTAGGGGTTAGACAGTACAGAGACAGGTCATTAAGGAGGGGGTAGGGGTTAGACAGTACAGAGACAGGTCATTAAGGAGCAGGTAGGGGTTAGACAGTACAGAGACGGGTCATTAAGGAGCAGGTAGGGGTTAGACAGTACAGAGACGGGTCATTAAGGAGCAGGTAGGGGTTAGACAGTACAGAGACGGGTCATTAAGGAGCAGGTAGGGGTTAGACAGTACAGAGACAGGTCATTAAGGAGCAGGTAGGGGTTAGGACAGTACAGAGACAGGTCATTAAGGAGCAGGTAGGGGTTAGACAGTACAGGGACGAGTCATAAGGAGCAGGTAGGGGTTAGACAGTACAGAGACAGGTCATTAAGGAGCAGGTAGGGGTTAGACAGTACAGAGACAGGTCATTAAGGAGCAGGTAGGGGTTAGACAGTACAGAGACGGGTCATTAAGGAGCAGGTAGGGGTTAGACAGTACAGAGACGGGTCATTAAGGAGCAGGTAGGGGTTAGACAGTACAGAGACGGGTCATTAAGGAGCAGGTAGGGGTTAGACAGTACAGAGACAGGTCATTAAGGAGCAGGTAGGGGTTAGACAGTACAGAGACAGGTCATTAAGGAGCAGGTAGGGGTTAGACAGTACAGGGACGAGTCATAAGGAGCAGGTAGGGGTTAGACAGTACAGAGACAGGTCATTAAGGAGCAGGTAGGGGTTAGACAGTACAGAGACAGGTCATTAAGGAGCAGGTAGGGGTTAGACAGTACAGAGACAGGTCATTAAGGAGCAGTGTGTGGGGGATGGGCGTTGATCCCCCTAACCCAGTAGTTCCAGACCTTATTAATCCCTGAACCCTTTTCCAGCTCTTTAAATCCTTGCGACCCAAACTTGAACTTTTGTCCTCCGGTTACAAATTGTAATCATAACCGCAATCGCATCCCTCTACTAACCACTAGCTTGTGGTTATGAATCATTAGGCAGTCTGTATATTCAGTACGTCTATGAGATCTTTTTAAAAACGAAACGTTTGCTCAAATGTGTTATCAAATATCTTGAGCTCATATCAGCAATCTCCTGCTACCTCGAGTGGGGTCACGACCCCGACGTTAGGAACCATGTCCTGAGGCCCCTAGACTTCCCTGTGCCACTGTTGTGAGTTAAACCTGAGCTCCACTCGTCTGCATTCCTCTCCAGCTCATCCTCCACACCTGCCCTCCTGTCTGCTGTAAGCCCTGTCGTTAGCCGTCGTCCCCCTGGTTTACAGCCAGCAGCCCTCCTCTCAGAGGCCTCCCCAGCCGGTGAACCCGAGGAGCAGAGCTCAGTGTTGACGCACATTCCAGGGCGGCAGAGCGGGGGACGGCAGCTGCCCGGTCGAGCCCGTACAGGAGTCGCCGCGCAGCCCTGGCTCCGACACACCGGGCAGGTCCGGCCTCGCCTGACACCTCCGCCAGGAACCCCGGGTTCAGCCCGCTGCACCTGTGGCGCTGGCAGCAGGAATGCAGCCGCTCTGAGGAGGATCCAGGCCCGCCGACACCAGGGGTCGCAGGGTTGAGTCCCGAGACGTCCACGAGCCAAGTGCTTCCTGGCGTCATGTCATCACCTTGAGGAAACCTTTATTTACCAAACAAACCTACAAGGGAAGGCGAGGGCTGAGGGAGTTTGAATCCCAGATGAAAGGGTCTGGGTTCGAACCCCGATGTCCGCGGTCTACCTGTGGGGGTCCTTGAGCAAGATGCCTCTTAAGCCAACCGACACCCTCAATAAAAACGTCTGCTAGGTTACTGATTGGTTATTTCCATGATGCTCTGCTTTCCCCAGGATCCTGACCTTAACTCTACCTAATCACTAACCAGGTGCTTTCCATCTCCATGGTTACACACTCCGCAGACCCCTCCTCCTCCTCCACCATCTCCAGACAAAGCCAGACCCGTTTTAATCTAACGAGATGGACTCCGACAATCTGGCGGTCCATCAAGCTAAGCTAAGCTATGCTAAGCGATCGATAGCGCGGTCACATGCTCTCATGTACTTCCCTCTACCTTCAATCAAGGGGAGAGTCTTAACCCCGGCTTTGGCTTCACTGCTGCTGCGGCCATTAGGATCCCAGCGCCCAGAGCCAAGAACGCAGGGTTTTGCATATCCTTATGCCGGGGGAGAATCAGTTATTGATATGAAGGATTGATTGGGAGTGGGTCTGGAGAGCCGTGCGGGGGGGCACGTCCCACGGCGGGCGGGCGGGGGGGGGGGCTGATTGGCGCCTGATTGATCACCACAGATATTGCTGGCCAGGACAAAGGTTCCCAGGCTCTCCATTACCCAAATTGAACGGAGGTGATCTGATTAAAAAGACCTCAGTCAATCGCCAAAACACTATTTGTCAATAACGTGAGCGCGGAGCGAGCAGAAGGAGCCGTTTAATTGTGTTTTATGATTAGTCTTATTGCTCCACATCAAAGGCACTTCGGCTCATATCGGACGATGATGGTGATTTGTGGCTCCGCTGAGTATCTGGAGCGGGAGGGGCGTGGTTCTTACATTTCACTTTGGCGGGCTTTTCCTCAGTGGCGGTTGCGGTTGCGGTCGGTGTAGCGGGAAGATTGAGCCCCTGCTCCCCCCACCCCCACCCCCCCACCGGCGTCTCCCGCGGACAGACAGATTAATTAGGGAAGGCGTGCAGGCGATGGAGACAGGTGGCAATAATACTGATAAGGCACAGATCTGAGCCTTCTCATACAAAACCAATTTCAACCGCACTCCATTTTTCAAAAGCTCATCAGCGAGAGAAACGAGAGAGTTGAACCTGCGGCCGCAGAATTTGTTTCCCTGGGATTGCCTTGTCAGGATATCTTATCCTGTGGCAGATGACCAGAAGCCCTCCCCTCCGCAGACACGCTCTATCTCTCTGTCTCTCGCCCGCTCCCTCTCCCTCACTTCGTCTTTGTCTTCCAATACCATCTTCCAATAAACTGTCCTTCAGGTTCTCGCAATCTCTCCGTCGCTCTCTCTGTCGAACCCCAGGACGTGTTTCCCAGCGCTCCGATCGCCCGGCTCCGCGTCCCCTCTCTCTCTCTCTCCGCTCCGGTCTGTGTCACATGACGTGTCACATGACGTCGATCGTCCCCCGGCGCTGAGCTTTACTGCTGTCAAAAAGGACAGAGGCCACGCTCACGCTCTTAATTTGAAAAGTAATACGTTACGCTCGGCAGGATGGATTCAGTGGGAGCAGGAAGTGAGAGTCTTTATTGACGGAGAAGGACTGGAGGAAGAGGCCCGATAACCGGGTGGTCGTTGTTGTGTAGCTTGACGATCTAGCAGTAGGGTGGCAGTACCTCCGGAGGTAGCGCAGATTGACCTGTGACTGGAAGGTTGCTGGTTCGATCCCCGGCGTTTGTTGAGGTGTTTAGGTGTCCCTGAGCGAGTCACTTAACCCTAATTTCTCCCGACGAGCTGGCTGCTGTCGCCTTGCATGGTCGACTCCGCCGTCGGTGTGTGAATGTTTGTATGAATGGTTTTAAGTCTGCTAAATGCCCTACATGTGAAATGTAAGCGCTCTTTAGCTGTAGATGTGCATGAGGATGGTTTACCAGGGCCAACAAGCAGACTGAGACACTGGGTATGACGTCCTGTTGACGGTTCCCCTCACAGTGAAAACACACCCAGTGGTTCTTTGTTTGTCTCCTGGTGTGGGACTCATGACTCTCTGCCCGGCGGTCCTGTCGTTCCCCTCGTCCTCACCACTGAGGAGCAGCAAACTGACAGGAGAACACAGAGCCGACGGGATGAGGACTCAGCAAGTAGGCCACAGTTTGAACCTCCTGTTTTGCCATACGTACAATTCTATAACTCACCAAGACTCCCGACCCTTGACCCCTGACACAGACTCGCCTCACACTGACCCTGACCGTCACTGACTAACACTGACTAACACTGATCCCCAATAAAGGCTGAGGGAGAGAGAGGCAGGGAGGGAAGGGGGAGGTAAAGAGAGGGGGGAGAGAGGGCGATAGACAGAGGGGGGGGCGAGAGAAGTATGGAGACATGGAGCCCACGCAGTGGGAGTAAAAGAGGGAAAGAGTGAGGGAGAAAGGGGGACAGAGAGAGGGAAGGAGGGGAGAGGGGGAGAAAGAGGGGGAGAGGTGGATAGGACTGGACAGAGAGACAGGGCTATGGAGAGAGAGAGATACAGAGAAGGGGTGGGAGATAGGAAGGGAGAGGAGAGGGGGAGAGGGATCTTGATTAGGGAGAAGGCGCCACACCCTCTTCAAGCTAAGTTGTTTTATCTTCTTCCCGCTAGAATGGGGGGAAATTAATTTTCGGAGATTAATGTACAAGGTAAATATTTTACTGCAGGCACTTATCTGCTTTGAAACTCCCAGTATGTTAACCCTCTACACACACACCAGGCACACACACACACACACACACAAACTAACACACACACACACAAATTCTCTCTCTCTCTCTCTCTCTCTCTCTCTCTCTCTCTCTCTCTCTCTCTCTCTCTCTCTCTCTCTCTCTCTCTCTCTCTCTCTCTCTCTCTCTCTCTCTCTCTCCATACACAGACATACTGCTGCTTCTTCTTCTGTGTGTGTGTATGTTATTGAGCATGGGGGTGCATGTGTTAACAGACTTGTCGTACGGCCGTGCTGAGCTAAACCTCTTGGTGAACCTGCCTCCTGACATGGTGTAGTGTGACGTGATACAGTAGAAGAGGAGAAAAGACTAGAAGAATTGTGATATCTTGCGTTGAGACAATGTAATGTTTAAGACACAAGCGCTTTAAGATGTCTTCAGATGTTTCCTTTTTACATGAGTCATATTAAAATCACCCTACAAATAAAACAATGGGGTCTAAGCTGCAGAGGGAAAGTATCGCCTCTGATACTAAAAGTCGCTACAGAACTATAGAGCTATAGAGGTATAGAGCTATAGAGCTATAGAGGTATGGAGCTATAGAGCTATGGAGGTATAGAGCTATAGAGTTGTTGAGCTTTAGAGTTATAGAGCTATGGAGGTATAGAGCTGTAGAGCTATGGAGGTAGGGCACTATAGAGGTATGAAGCCAAAGGGTCAGTGAATCCCTCCTACGCTATGCGATGGCTGGACGCCACCAGCTCACCAGGCCTGCATCAAAACCACTGATTTAGCTAAAGTGTCAACAAGCCAGGGGGAGTATAAGTCAGGGGAGGATGTAAAATGTATTTGGGTTAACTGTCCGCTCGTTAATAACGATTAGATAAATAGTGTCCTACTTCCTGCCTCTCCTCGTCTAAATATTCCCAATAGGCCCACTCCCACTGCTTTGAATGATCGCCGCGGCGACGAAAGGTCACAACCATAAAACACCAGCCTGTAATTAACACACCGCTGTCTGGGTCCTAAACCCGCCGTTACGGCGTCTCGCTGAACCAGCATCTACCTAAACCAGCTTCTATCTTATCTAATGTTCTTCAAACCAGCGTCTTCTCAAACCACTGTCTACCTAAACCATTGTATTCTTAAACCAGTATCTACCTAAACCATTGTATTCTTAAACCAGTATCTACCTGAACCATTGTATTCTTAAACCAGTATCTACCTAAACCATTGTCTTCCTTGAACAATGTATTTCCTAAACCAGTGTCCACCTAAACCAGTGTCTACCTAAACCAGTGTCCACCTAAACCAGTGTCTACCTAAACCAGTGTCTACCTAAACCGTGTCTACCTAAACCAGTGTCTACCTAAACCAGTGTCTACCTAAACCAGTGTCTACCTAAACCAGTGTCCACCTAAACCAGTGTCTACCTCAACCATTGTATTCCGAAACCGTGTCTACCTAAACCAGTGTCCACCTAAACCAGTGTCTACCTAAACCAGTGTCTACCTAAACCAGTGTCTACCTAAACCAGCATCCTCATAGTCAGTATCTACCTCAACCATTGTTTTCCTAAACCAGCGTCCTCCTAAACCATGGTATTCCTAAACCAGTGTCTTCCTCAACCATTGTATTCCTAAACCAGTGTCTTCCTCAACCATTGTATTCCTAAACCAGTGTCTTCCTAAACCATTGTATTCTTAAACCATCGTTTCCACTAAGTGTCTTTGGTTGAGCTCTGCTTTCAGCTCTTAGTTCATGTTAAACGACTAAAGCTTAGTACAGATGTTAATGCTACTGCTTGTAATGACATGTTTGTTATGTTTAAAAGTGGTGATAGAGGTGTATATCTTACCAAGCTCATGTTTAATCAACATATCTGATTAATCTGTTGC
The DNA here is from genome assembly GCF_902167405.1 of Gadus morhua. Taxonomy (NCBI): domain Eukaryota; kingdom Metazoa; phylum Chordata; class Actinopteri; order Gadiformes; family Gadidae; genus Gadus; species Gadus morhua. The sequence goes on along the minus strand of NC_044059.1, from coordinate 12,905,470 downwards.
TTAATCGTTAAAACAATTCACACCACTTACAAATAAACCAATCCGCTTCATTCATATTCATGAGCCACTGCCTGCTGATTGCTTGATAGTGGTCATGTCCCAGCCCTCTGCTCAGGGATTGGCTGGTAGTGGTCATGTCCCAGCCCTCTGCTCAGGGATTGGCTGGTAGTGGTCATGTCCCACCCCTCTGCTCAGGGATTGGCTGGTAGTGGTCATGTCCCACCCCTCTGCTCAGGGATTGGCTGGTAGTGGTCATGTCCCACCCCTCTGCTCAGGGATTGGCTGGTAGTGGTCATGTCCCACCCCTCTGCTCAGGGATTGGCTGGTAGTGATAATGTCCCACCCCTCTGCTCAGGGATTGGCTGGTAGTGGTCATGTCCCACCCCTCTGCTCAGGGATTGGCTGGTAGTGGTCATGTCCCACCCTTCTGCTCAGGAATTGTCTGTTAATAAGCTATATCTGTATCTGAGCCCAGATCACTCTAAATGGACGTCTTAATGTTCATTGTACGTATATTGGGTTACAGTATATAATAATACATTTATAATGATTTTCACAACCAGTAGTTACAACATGATATCGACGCTTCTGAATCACTTGTTGTTTTGCCCATACTGATACTCAGAAAACCGGACACAAATATCGACAAAAAAATTATTCTCTTTGTTCCCTTGTCTCTAACATAAAGCATACATCGTCGTACACCTACAAGCGTCTATACACAGCTCGTACAAAGCACGTCCTGTGGTGCTCAAACCGGGGCCGGAGCTGTTTACTGTAGTGCTCCTTTTGAATTGAACTCCTCTTGAAGCGCGGCGGCGGCCATTAGTGCTGAAGCACTCTGCGGTGGGAGGGCCACTTGTCCGTGTTTGACACATCCCTCGCCTTCCTTCCTGCGGAGACGGGCGGTACAGTGCAGTCTGTCTCCGCACGGTGCTCTCTCGCTCGCTAATAGATCATCGATTTGTCTGAGCGATACCCTGAATGTTTCGAGACGCTTTTAGCGTGAATGGTGCGCGCCTGTCCTTGATACGGCTAAATTGCAGGGCGCAGTGATGAATGCTTCGCTAACAGCTTCAATTAAATGTGCCTTTTCAGGACTGTCATTCAGGAAGGTACGAGGGCTTTCAGTAATCTAGACCTAACAACTGACCGGCTCGGCACATTCCCTGCTAATAGACTGGCATTCAGTCCCGCTCCACAACGACAAAGCAGAGGCCTCATTGTACAGAGTGCATAGAAACACATTAGCTCTCGAGGGCCGTTACCTTGGGAGCTCAACCTTTTCAGGCTCGCCTGCTCACAGATGGAAAACACAGGGAAAATATTTATCTGCACACTTATCCACTCGCACGGGCCGGCCAAGGAGAGATGAACAGTATTTGTGTAACTTGTATTCATCTTGGTTTTAATGGCACACTTAATAGGCTCTGAACCGCAAACAAATATCTCCAAATGTTTGTGAGCGTGTCGGCGCGCTCCCAGGGGTCTGGTTGTGCAGAGGTGGGTTGAGTGGGTCGAGGGCTGAGTTCATTCCCTCATTACCGCCCCCGGTTGGGTTCAGATTGATACGCAGCTGCTGTCGGTTTAGGTCAGCAGGAGATAGGCCTCGTCCGCATCGTTAGGATCTCATCCCTCGGACCGGACACATTTAAAGTGACTTATCATCAAAGAGCTGAGCCCTCCCCCTCCCCGTCCGGACTATCGCCTTACATACGAGGGGGGGGGGGGGGGGGGGGGCTCGTCATATCTGACCACGGCGATATCCCACCAATAAGCCCAGGGTGTGTTTACTCAAACCAGTTAGCGATCTGGAGCTCGGAGCTGGGCGGTGTGGCTTTCATTACGGCCCCCAGCTGTTCACCTTGAGGGGGGGGGGGGGGGGGGGGGGGGGGGGCCGGCCGCCAACAGATAACCCTAATGAGGCGCCCCGCTCCCCCGCCGAATTAATCAGCGACCAGACGCAGAGGAAGGACAGGAGGAAGAAGGAGGGGAAGGAGGTAGAAGTTGAAGACGAGGGTCCTCAGAAGGCCCCGGCGCAGCGTGCGTGTGCGTGGGGACTCCAGACCCCGGCTGAATAATGAAGACGGATGCGTTGTGTTATCAGCCGACCGCTTACTGGGGGGCTCGCCGTACCCCTTAAACAAGGCAGATTGCCGCGCCGCACAAAGGGCCTAATTAATGAGGGCCGGCCCTGGCTACGCGCTAGGGCCACGCGCTAGGGCCGCGCGCTAGGGCCGTGCGCTAGGGCCACGCGCTAGGGCCAGGCGCTAGGGCTAGGGCCACGCGGCGGGCTAGGGGCTAGGGCTAGGGCCACGCGGCGGAGGAACGCCGCTGTTCAAACGCTCGGAGCTCTGAGTGCTGCTCCTGCTGTCCAGACCGGGCTGGAGGGGGGGCCGGGGGTTCAGGCCTGGTGGGGGGGCCCGTTGGACCAGGCCTGGGGGGGGGGGGGGCGGGGGGTCTAGACCAGGCCTGGGGGGGGGGCCGGGGGTCCAGGCCTGGGGGGGGGGGGCCGGGGGTCCAGGCCTGGTGGGGGGGGCCGGTGGGACCAGGCCTGGGGGTGGGGGGGGTGGGTCTAGACCAGGCCTGGTGGGAGGGCCTGTTGGCTGATCGGCCGGTCTCGGGGAGGGTTGCTCATTTCGTGGCCGGTTTGGTGGAGGTGTTTCCGCGGCCCTACTGAAGGTCTAAGGACGGATGGGGGGCGGGTTTGAGCAGGGGGTCTGCTTGTTTACCCAGGAGCCTCCCTGTTACTCTTAGTTCAGACTACGGGACCCCACAGGGGTTCGTCTGATGTGCATGTTGAAAGAGATCGCTGATTAATAACAATATATCTAATGGTTTGGAAGGTCTGGTAAACATCTTGTATAGACAGACCAGCCGACTGCAGCTCATCAGTGGAGCGACGAGCTCTGTGGCACGCTGATGCTCGCAGATCATCAGATGAGGATCACTTTGAGACGATGTGTGTGGGAGCAGATCCACAAAACTCTAGGAAGAGAAATGTTCAGACCCAGCAAGGAGATCAGAAGGCAAACAAGGTTGTGAACCGCTGCTATAACCTCTGGCTTTAATTAATACATCGATCCACCTCTATTGAGGGGGCCCGGAGTCGGCCCTTATCTTGGCTCATTATCATCCGTCCACTTGTCTAGACTCTGACCTTTTAACACACATCTAAACACACTTGACCCTCTCGCTGGACCTTCTGAACATGGAGACACACTTGACTCTGGTGGACGTTCTGAAGAGCTTCCAGTCAGCCGTGTCGGCTCTCCAAACCTTTAGACGACTGAAGACCCTTGAGTCGGGCTAGGCTAGGTTAGTTAGGTATGATCAAGTCTACAACGTACCGCTTCAATAACGCAGCGTACACCGACGATAAGGTATACACAACGTGATTGTGTATACGTTTCATATGGTTCTGTTCTTGTCCGGTTCTTTCTGCCGCGACACCAGAATCTCCCACCTTCTCTCGTCTCTGAACATCTTAAAGGCGTCCGTTGAACGTGACTGAAGGCGGTGTGTTCCTCCGTCTGCCCGCGCTGGACCTCCACCGGCAGAGAGCTGCTTCAGAGACGGGCCCTAGCCCGGGGTTTTACTGGGGATGCAAGCCTTATGGTGTGGGCTGCGAACATACTACCGCCCCCCCCCCCCCCCCCCCCTACGCCACCCATGAGCTTTAAAATGGCAGCTGTCTGTCCCCCCCCCCCCATTCCCCTTATCATCGTCAGTATTTTCCCCAGTGAAATATCTATTAACCCATCTGTTTGTGTTAGCTAATGTTTATGTGCCGGCTCGGGTGAGGAGACTTTAAGTGCATTCCTGCTCTTCCACGGCCGACATGAATCATCATCTGAACCTCGCAGTACATCAATAACGCGTTTAAAAGCTCCCACACTTAGAGATAGACACCTTTTATTGCTTAATTATTGCCCCCATGGATAACTTTATATTTTTATACTCTTGCTCTGTTTAGTCTGTCAGCGGATGTGTTTTTAAAAGAGGTTAGTCACCGGAATCATACTCCCACGTAAACTCACTCACTTTCTCTCTCTCTCCCCTGGTCTCTCTCTCCTTTTCTTTCTTTCTCTCTCTCTCTCTCTCTCTCTCTCTCTCTCTCTCTCTCTCTCTCTCCCTCTCTCCCTTTCTCTTTCTTTCTCTCTTTCTCTCTCTCTCTCTCTCTGTCCTTGTCACTCTCTCTCTCTCTCTCTTTCTCCTTGTCTCTCTCTCTCCCTCTCTCTCTCTCTCTCTCTCTCTCTCTCTCTCTCTCTCTCTCTCTCTCTCTCTCTCTCTCTCTCTCTCTCTGTCCTTGTCACTCTCTCTCTCTCTCTCTCTCTCTCTCTCTCTCTCTCTCTCTCTCTCTCTCTCTCTCTCTCTCTCTCTCTCTCTCTCTCACTCTCTCTCTCTCACTCTCTCACTCTCTCTCTCTCTCTCTCTCTCCTTCTCTCACTCTTTTTCACGTAAACATCACATATAAGAAGTTGTCTGTGTGTTTTGCTAGTATTTAGCATGCGGTGCAACTCAGTGAGTGGTGCATTCTGGGTATAAACGTAATGTATTCCAGAACTGGACTGCAACATATGGCGTGAAACTGAAAACGGTAATCTGATTACAAAAATAGATTACTGTAATCTATTGCAATTACCTAAAACGCAGTAATCACATTACTAATAAATATAACTGTAGCAGTTAATTACTTTGTACTCTCATTCCCCTTGAACTAAACTAATTAATCTGTTATTCATGAGGGAGGGGAGTTTTGAGGGGAACTGGATAAATGTTTGTGTTTTAGGGTTGCAACTGATATTATCACATTTGGTCAATCAAACGATTATTAATTAATGAATTAATCTATAACCCATGTCCCCCATACTAGCAAACACCCATCACAAGTGGGAGGAGTCCAAAGGGATTTCCTAAATTTGTTTGCTTTATACAATATGCATTTATGAGTCAATAAACAGATGACTCATAGTCAATCGTCATCGTTCGATTTTAAACATTTTCTGTGGGTCGACTTGACTAATCAGTCTAATAATCGTTAATAATTGTTGCAGCCCTACGGTGCTCTACGTCTCTATCAAGGTCAACATGAGTCTAACCCTAACCCTAGTCACGTCTGAACTAAGGGGTAGGCTAGCGGAGAAGGCCGTGGAGCTGTGAGACAGAATAATTATAGACGTTAGAATCTATCTATTCTTCTATCTCTCTATCTCTGTCTCGCTCTATCCATCCATCCCTCCCTCACTCCCTCCCTCCATTCATCTAGCCATCTATCCATCTTTCTATCTTTCTATCTTTCTTTCAATCTATCTGTCTGTCTGTCTGTCTGTCTGTCTGTCTGTCTGTCTGTCTGTCTGTCTGTCTGTCCGTCTCGCTCTCTCGCTCTCTAACTCTCTTGCGCTCTATCTGTCTTTCTCGCATATATATATCGATATTTGTCAAACTATCTCTCTCTCTTCTCTCTCTCTCTCTCTCTCTCTCTCTCTCTCTCTCTCTCTCTCTCTCTCTCTCTCTCTCTCTCTCTGTCTCTCTCTCTCTCTCTCTCTCTCTCTCTCTCTCTCTCTCTCTCTCTCTCTCTCTCTCTCTCTCTCTCTCTCTCATAAATAAATCTACAGTAATATCCATACAGCGATTTCAGACAGAATTGTTGTTGTTGACTCATGTCATGTTTGACAGATGTATGGCTTGCTAAGATAATTATATTCATTAAAATGTATTCATATCCGAATAATTAAACAGGCCATCTGTCTATGTATAGAGCTATCTGTCTGGCTCAGGATCTGTCTCTAGACCTATAAAGATATAGATAGATAATATATATACCCATTTAATAGATGATATTCATGATAAGCCTTCTGTCTATCTTTTGAGCCATGAATAGATCTATAGCTCTAGATTTATCTTCATATATAGATCGATCTATATGTATAGATAGATAGATAGATTTATATATAGATCTATATAGATAGATACACAGTATATAGATAGATAGATAGATAGATAGATAGATAGATAGATAGATAGATAGATAGATAGATAGATAGATAGATAGATAGATAGATAGATAGATAGATAGATAGATAGATAGATAGATAGATAGATAGATGGATAGATAGATAGAAATATGTAGATAGATCCCCCATCTATCTGTCGATCAACGAATCATCCACATATTGATTATTATATATTTACGATATAGGTATCTCACCATCTGCTGCTGCTCTCCTATTGGACACATCCAGGTAGTCACATGATGTTTGTTTCGGCCTGAGCTGTCATCCAATCGACTTCCTTGGCCTGCAGAAGGACTGCGCCATGACCCCCCCTCACCCCACCCCCCGATGGCCCGCAGGTTCCCCCCCCCCCCCCCCCCTCGTCAGGCCGCGTTAGATTTATTAAAATAGATTACGGAAATGTTAATGAAGTCATTAATTACATTAGTTAAGCAGCGTTGACAGATAAGGCAGGGTGTGTTTGTATGTGTGTGTGTGTGTGTGTGTGTGTGTGTGTGTCAGGGGGTTGAGGGGGCGGGTGAGGACGAGGTGTGTGGAGAGTGGTTTGAAGCCACGTGATTGGTGGTTTAACAGGATGTGATCGTGACGTGGGTTACCACGACGATGGCATCTGACCCCCGTGGTGACGTGTGAAGTGCCCCCCCCCCCCCCATCCACCTCACCTCACGTGGTTCAGCTGTACTCCTCCACGGACACCAGTGAACCGGGTCTTTAGTGAACCCGCTCTTTATTGAACCGGCTCTTTAATGAACCGGGTCTTTAATGTACCGGCTCTTTAATGAACCGGGTCTTTAATGTACCGGGTCTTTAAAGTACCGGGTCTTTAATGTACCGGCTCTTTAATGAACCGGGTCTTTAATGAACCGGGTCTTTAATGAACCGGCTCTTTATTGAACCGGCTCTTTAATGAACCGGCTCTTTAATGTACCGGCTCTTTAATGAACCGGGTCTTTAATGAACCGGGTCTTTAGTGAACGGGGTCTTTAAAGAACCGGGTCTTTAGTGAACCGGGTCTTTAGTGAACCGGGTCTTTAATGAACCGGACGCAGTACTGGAAGGCATGTTGGTGTTTTTCATTAGCGGGGGGGCCAGCAGCTCCATGCTCGTGGAGGACTGGGTTTTACTGAGCCGTTACAAAGGAGAATACAAGAGGGGAGATGGGGAGATGAATTACCCCCAGACTTGATACGGAGGGCCGCCTTATCGCCTGACAGTTTAGTTACCGCCGAGCAACGCCACAAATGTGTTTTCCAGTTCTGTGAGAATTGAGGATTTCCTTCTCCCATCAAGCCTACATTAAGGGAGGGAAATTGCTGCGATGGTGTTGGATAAGAGCAAATGATAGATGTGGGAGGCAGGGAAAATGCATCAATTCTAATCTGCAAGGTTGATTCTCGCCGCCAGCGAGTTACCGTGCGGACGGAGGTGACGGGCGCAGTCGACCAAGGGGGTTTGATTTTCTAGGTGTGTCCCAGCTAGTCTGGACACCGCCGAACAAAGACAGGGTGCGTGTAGCACACAGCGCCGGGAGGAAGATGCATACATGTGATGGTGGCATGCATGCATTCAAACATACAAATGTCGTCGTCTCAGACCCAAACATCTCCATCACTCATCTCGCTCCCGGGACGACTCGGGTTCCCACGCAGAAGGAAGCAGAGCCCGGCTTAATATTTACAGCATTATGATCGTCTGGAACGATAGGGAGAATAAGACGACGGCTATCTGGCTGCATTCGTCACGCTGGATTAGCTCATAACTGAAGCTGCAGACCTGCAGACGGCTCCATCTTTTATTACCATATTCTCCGTCACGAGGATCAGGTGATGGATTCACCAACAAGAAATACAGAGATCCTAGTATCTTTATTTCCTTGATGTTTTTTCGGGGTGTCAGTTAGCATTTCCCTCAGGACACGTAGACCATTTTCACAGAAAATAAAAAAGCTAACTGAAGCTAGCTGTGATGCTAACACCTTATTAGCTAGTTAATACATTAGACCCGGGCGCTGGTTGGTAGTTAGCACAGGGTCACAGCAAACTCACAACACACGTTCTCGCTTTTGTTTCGTGGGCAGCTAGTGATGGAGTGCTGATAAAAAGTCCACAGCAACAGAAAACCAGAGGCCATGGGATGCACTGTCTCCCAGTCCAGCACCTCTCCCAGGCCTTACCGAATGAGTAAGACCTGGGAAGTATCTAAGAAGGGTCGTTAATCGAGCTAACTTTAAGTCGTTAGCCTGAGGGCTCCGGGCCGACTCCTAGTTTAGTTCTCCGGTGACCCTTCCTGTGTCCTTCACTCAGGGGTTCTGTCCGGGATTATCCCCCCCTGGCCGTCGTTAGCACCAATCAGAGCTGGACCCCCCAGGGGGTGCTACGGACTCAAGACTTACTTGTTCCGAGTTCCCCTAGACTCCCTTCCTAGCTTTCCCTCCCCTCTTGCTTTGGATAAAAGAGCCTTCTCTAAATGCCCTAAATGTGAATGATGACACCTGGAGTCCGAGGGGGACCGGGTCAACCCAGGGTTCGTGGTCGTCTCTCCTGCCACTGGCGGTTGGAGACGGTGATCTGCCAGTCGGATCGGTTGGGGTCAAATGTAAAATCTGCCTAAAAACGCTTCTTCTAAATCTGTTGAATCCATTTCCTTTGAAGGATGGTTATGTGACTCTTTCAAAGGCTTTTGTGTTTGCTGCCTTTAAACTTTAAAACAACGTGTTGATCTTGGCCTCTGATCTGAAACACCCAGGGAAAGACACCTGTATGTGGCACTAAACTCAGAACATCAGCCTAGTATGTAGTAACCTTTCAAAACCACTTTAAACAAGTATCACCACCACAACTTTCTCTTCTTTCTAGCCCTAACCCTCCGTCGTATCGCTAAACACCACCCCAATCACCCGGTAGGTAGAGGATAATCAGAGGTGCTCGTTAGAGAGAGAGAGAGAGGGAGAGGGAGAGAGAGAGATGTTTCTCTGCGCTCTGCAGAGTGAGAGCCCTCTCCCTCTCTCTCCGTAATGATGCTCGCTGGCAGACAATGGGGAGCCTCTCTGATTAGTCTCACCTGTCCTTGTGCATCTCATCATCTCCATTATGCCTCCATCACCCGGCCTTCTCCGCTAATTGAATAGGCGGTGAAGTGGTGTGGCAGGCGGGGGCGGGCTGCGTCTGCCGTCGCAGAACCCCAGAACCCCCCCCGCAGAAAACCCAAACCCACCGGGGATACAATACAACCCCCCCCCCCGACCGTGAGCCTGCAGGAGCACCGAGTGTGGGGAGCCAGGGCGACCTCGCAGCACTACCTGGTGGTGGTGCAGGGCTCGCTCAACAGGCCGACGATGACACGGAGGACTGGGGTTTGTGGTCACGTCCCTGTGTTTGCAAAAACACAAGGTCCCGTCTGATTGGTGGACAGCCGGCTGTTGACACGCGCCGAGCGATGAAGTGCTGGAGGTGGAGTGTTGTCCTGGAGGGGCGTCAGGGGGGCTCCACGCCGAGGGGACGGGCACGGGGGCGCCGGATGTGCCAGGCCCGAGGGCGGCGGCAGTGGGAGGGGACCTCGTTGAGAGCTGCTGCCAGAGGCTGCTGCTCTCCAGCTCCTCGACAGAGGCCTCTCGGTCACAGGCATCACTCCTCCAGCCTGCCTCGCCTCACCAACCCCTCCTCCTCTCTCCGCCTCCTCCTCCTGGTGCTCTTCCTCTTATTCCTCCTCCTCTTCTTCCTCCTCTCTCCTGTTGCTCATCGTCTTATTACTCCTCCTGTTGCTCTTCCTCCTCATCCTCCTCCTCCTCTCTTTCTCCTCCTCTGTGTGGTCACAGACAGGGGGAGAAAGAGAGGCCTAAGACCCCTTCATACCATATTTCTGTATCTTTTTTAACAGCATCTCCTGTAGAAACAGGTTTATGATTTATCACCGGGCTTCATGTCTCCTCCGTGCGTCTTCTCCGTCGTGTCGGCGGGCGGGGCCTCCTCCTCTTCCTCCACCCCGACACCCTTCATCGTGTGCTAGTGGAGTCTCTATAGGAGGCCCACTCGAGGTCCGCGTGGTGCGGGGACCCCAGCGCCGGTTCCGGTGCCAGCGGCGGGCGGCAGGACGCGGCTCACGCCCCGGCCCTTCCTGAGGCTTAACGCCGCGCGGCGGCTCCAGATGGACGCCCGCCTCGCTGCACGGCCCCAGATTATTCTGGCGGCCGCATCTGGGCCCCACATGGCCGAGCAGACGGACACGGAGAGGGCAGGTGGAGCCAGAGGTGGGGGGGCTGGAGGACCTCCACCACCACCACCACCTCCACCTCCTCCACCAGTGCGCCCGCTCACACAGACGCACACGGACGGACCTCTGCGCCGCATGGCGGGCGGAAAGGTTACGGGGGGAGGGGGAGCGGGGGGGGGGGGGGTAACTAAGCCGGTCGGGACGTGGGTCTGGAAGGTTCTGCCGGATGGTGAGCTCATTGTGGTCTCTGCAGGGAGGTGTGATGGAGAGGACGGCTCGGGCCGCGGTCGTCCCGCCTCAAACGAGACACGCCGATCCTTAGATTTAGATTTAGGGCATTTGGACGCTTTTGGACTTACAATAAGTACATGAGTCAGAAGAAAGAAACAACAATATATCGCTGTCGGTACATTGGCAAGAACTATTTTTAAATACCAGGACGTACAAACTTGCAATTAGTGCGCAAGGGGTAAGGCTATGCGGAGTGTAGGTGAACTCTGAAGTGAGTCTTGAGTATTTTACTGAACCTTATAGAAATATATTATCAACATTCTGTTAACGCAGCCCATCTTATGTATTTATGAAAATACATTTTTATCTAAACAAGTTGTTCACCCTGGTTGTGTTTTATGAGCTTGGGCTTAAAAGGAGCGCGGTTTGAGAGGAGCCCACGCCATCTCCCAGGGCTGGGCTGATTTCTGGGAGCCGTCCCGGTGAACAGCCACCAGACCTCAGCCCATCTGCCACGTCGTGCTCACCTGACACGCAAGATAAATGAAGTATATTCTGAACGGCCGTTTATCAATATTTAGCATAATTTATCATATGACCTTGGCATATTCACCACTCCGCGACGAGGCGGAAAAAATACTATATTCCGCAATCTCTAAAGGCGCCGTCTGGTCATTTAATGGGAGCGCGACCGGCGGCCCTTAAAGTCGCTCACTATCGACGGGGACGGTATGAAGCGTGTGTTTGAAGTGGGGACAGAACCGTCCTACCTTCAGCTGCGACCACAGCAGATAAGGAAACAACACTGAAGGTATCCTGGCCCCAAACGCAACGGGAGCGGCCTTAATTCAGCGCCGTGGCACCAGGCCCGATGCTAATGTGATCAAAGCTGATTGGCCGGGCTCGACATGCCGTGATTGGCCGTATCCACGGGGAGGGATGGAGCGGGGGGGTCTTTGATCAGGTGACGGCGCCCGCGGAGCGCGGCGCGGCATGGGAGAGGGAGGTGAGCTTTGAAGCGGCGTGGGGGTCGGCGGGGGCCGCGGCGGCGAGCCACGCGGGCCCCCTCAGAACGGACGACCTGTAGAGGCGGATTAAACGGAGCCCAGATGGTGTTTACGCCGCACACACACCGCCGCACGCCGCTGGCGGCGGTACAAAGGAGCGGCCAGGGCCTGTCCAGAAACACGGCGTTTCAGAACACAGAAACAAACAGACTATTAAACATGCTAACCGCTCTTCTTCAGCGGAGGAGTCGATTGGTCCGTCGCGCACATCAAACACATTCGACCGGTCCAATCCCGAGCCGGCAGGACCTCGCTGGAAAGTTAACTTTCCCCCCCGACCGGGGACTCTGTCCTCCTCTCCGTCTCCCGCCGGCGCTGGCCCGGTTCTCCACGCGGAACACTAAAGCACCTTGACCGTGAAGACGCAGCCCAGCCGTGAAATCCTCCCTAAGCTAAAAGGTTAGCGGCGTCCCGGTGATGTTCCCCGTCTGTAAACACCGCCGTCGACGCCCCGCTGCTCGGCGGGAATACATTAAAGGAATTAGGGGCGTCCTTGTGGGAGCCGGGCGATGCAGGGTGGCATGTGGCAGCCATTACAGCGATGATAAGGCTATCCGCCCGGCCCCGCGTTAAAGAAATTACACATAGCACGCGCGGCCGCTAAAACAGGCTGACAGCTGTGCTGCGCCGCGGCAGAGAACCGCTCTGACAGGACAACGTGTGCGACGGCACAACGGCCAAGAGAGCCCCGACGCGCCGGGGAACGGGCGCACCGCGGAGACAGAGCAGGGCGACCGGAGTCACGCGCTGCCCGGTGATGTGCGCGGACGGGTTAGCAACACGCCGGGGACCGCGCGGTGGTTCGTGTCTCCGCGCGGCGAGATGCTAGGATAGGACGCGGGCTAGCAGAGGGCGACGGTGGCAGGCGGAGGTTATTGTGACAGGATGTGACATCGCGGCCTGACATCGCAGGAAGTGCCGGCGCGCGTCCGTCCGGGCCGGGTCGCGGCCGTCACGGCGTGATAAACCCTGGCGACGAAGAGGAGGAGGAGGGGGGCGCGGCTCAGAGCCTCTATCACCGAGCAGAGCGCACATTTACATAATAGGATGTAGATCGTATTCAGCGCCGCTGTTACGTTTGAATGGCAACCCCGTCGTCGGGCGCTCCGCGGGCCGAGCGATGAGCTGCGGTCGGGGGTTTAGAATCATGACGCGCGCGAGGCCGGGGCGCGTCGCTCCGCCCGCCGTAATCTGATACCGGCGCCGCCCCCGCTACTTTGGTGATTTATGATTGAGGACATGTTAATAACAATATCAAACCGATCTCCTCTGTGTGGGAGGAGATAGCGGGGGTCTGCGTACATCATGGCCGACAGGCCGCTGGATGTATGGAGTATCGCCAGCGCTGTGTGCAGCTGTTGGCTGGCCTCTCTCTCCGTCGGGGCGTGTTGCGCTCACAAGGTGACATTTAGATGAACCACTTTCCTGTGAGAACGTGGTCGTGGTTTCATGAGGCGTCCTGAAGCCTGCTCCAACATGTTTCCACTGAGAGTGTTCTTCTAACTCAAGCGTCCTGGACACCTCCAGGTTGTTTATCGGCATGGGGAGGACGCTGCTTTGATGATCAGGGTCCTCGCCAAGTAGTGTTTTAGAGGAACGTGTGATGTGAGGGTGAGACTGTATTATGACTGAAGAGTGGAGACGCAGAGTTCAACAGAACCGGCTCAAAAACCATTTAATGCTCTGCCGAAGCCCCTTCACACTGTATGGTTGCCTTTTCTAATCTATTCCAATAACTAAGACTATTAAAAAGATATATATTTCCATACAGAATACTACATTTGAATTAAAACACTACAGCCTGATTTCCACACAAAAACAGAAGTTTTTCTGTTGGACCATATTCATTTTTCTAATGAACGCTTCATTATGGATCTCAGGGTTGTTCCAGAACGGAGCTCTGCTTCTAGACCCCTGGAGCTCAGCCTCCAGACCCCTGGTCCTCTGTGGGGAGGGAGACCTCCTCCGTTGGGGGGGGGGGTCCCCAACAGGGCCGGTGTCAGCAGGGATCTTGTGTCAGACTCTGCCGGCCGCTCCACTCCCCGAGGGAACGATCTCACAGAGCCGTTAACTCCATCGTTAATTAAAAAAGAATCACAATCCAGTGAACACATCAGACTAATCACTGCACAGATTCACACGTCGCTGTCGTTGCTGTTCCCTTTGTCCCATCGAGCCCGTCAGCTCCCCCCCCCCACCCCCCTTCTAACGTCGTCTCTCACACGACCAGGTCTGGTGTCGCAGGAGAGAGCGGCCAATCAAACGACTCGAAGGAAAGGCGCACACACACTGGGCGGCGTGTGGCTCAGGAGGTAGAGCGGGTCGGCTGGTAACCTGAAGGGTGCTGGTTCGATCGCCGGCTCCTCCTAGCTAGAGTGTCGAGGTGTCCCTGAGCGAGGCGCCTCACCCTGACTGCTCCCGATGAGCTGGCTGTCCCCCTGCCTGGTTGACACCGCCGTCGGCGTGTGGGTGAATGAGTGAACGTGAGGCGATGTTGAACAGCGCTGTGTGGCCACTGGTTAGCAAAGCGCTGTACTGATGCAGTCCGTTTACCCTTGAGTCTGCCTGGGAACGCCGGCGTTCCTCCCAACCGCTCTGGAGCAGAGCGGGTCCACAGACGGAGGCCTGCTCTGGGTCTCCTCGGCGTGCGGCGGCCGCGGTGATCTGTTTGTCTCCCGCTCCGCCCGCCCAGCGCGGGTTATAAATACCCCGCGCCGCCACGGTACGGAGCCGCGCGCACGCGCAGGGCACAAGGTGCTAATTAGCTATCGTTAACAGCTATAGCAAACCGCTTGCATGGAAAGAAACACATATCCACCACCACGCCGCTACACTGTCTCCCCGTCCCTCCTCTCTGTCTCTCTCTCTCTTTCTGACCTCTCTCTTCCTCATCCTCGCTCTCTTTCTTTCCCTCTCTTCCTCTCTCTCTCTCCTCCTCGTCCTCTCTTCCTCTCCCTCTTTCTCTCTCTTCCTCCTCCCCCTCTTTCTCTCTCTCTCTCTCTCTCTCTCTCTCTCTCTCTCTCTCTCTCTCTCTCTCTCTCTCTCTCTCTCTCTCTCTCTCTCTTCCTCTCCTTCTTTCTCTCTCTTCCTCCTCTCTCTCTCTCTCTCTCTCTCTCTCTCTCTCTCTCTCTCTCTCTCTCTCTCTCTCTCCCTCTCCCCCTCTATAGCCATCCCTATTAACAACCTTTCCTTTCTATTTTCTCCTCGTCGTCAGCCACCTCTGACAAATTAAACCCGTGGAGTCATTAGATAAAGATAAGAACTTTATCTCGTTTGGCAGAGGCAGATCTTTATCTCCAGTCTTTTCCTCTTCTCTCTCTCTGTTCCCTGAGAGATGGTCGGAGGTACCCCTGAGGTCGTGAGGGCGGAGGGAGACCTGGACCGGGTCCAGGGTTGGTGGGTCTGGTCTCAGGTTGACCAGCGGGCGTTTGGTTTGGGACCCCAGGAAGCAGAACTCCCTGAGGAGAGTCGTGATGGATCTCATCCTGCACCAGTATCATGTGTCGTGATGTCTGACGTATCAGTCGGGGGGTCAGAGTCCAGCCTTGCCATGTCGCAGACTTACATTTTAGTCAAGGTGTGTTTAAAGGAAAAGGCGGTCTGTGGAAAATCGAGTTCATACTAGTTATAGTTTA
>NC_044059.1:12840311-12885311 GCF_902167405.1 Gadus morhua | reverse complement strand
GGCGATCAAACATGTTGGTGGGGCACGGTAATAGACAGGGAGTCTGAGGTTCCCCCCCCCTCCCCCATAATTTTTTTTGAATTTAATAGATTTGATTTCCTGTATTCTGGTGCATTTTCGGGATGGCCACTACCTATTTACCTACTTTTCATTCAGATTCATAGCCTACATCCTGACTTGCAGGGCCTTGACAAGCTTACACTGCATATACAGACCTACTTCATGGCCATTCCACCAGCCATTGCTATTTGACCCATTGTTGTCGTCACCCGTCATCTCGTCTCTGTAAACAATGGATGTTGCGCAGCATTTATTATGACATCATTATATAGACTCTCCCTCAGCACCCCCCCCTCGGGTCTGACTTCCCGCGTCCCTGGTGTTACCCCCTATGTTTTATTCGATACATTTCGACAGTAATAATAATAATAATAATACATTTAATTTAGAGGCGCCTTTCAAGACACCCAAGGTCACCTTACAGAGCATATAGTCATCATTCAAAACTATGTAAAACAGACTAGGAATAAAAGGAAAGCGGAGGTTAAACATGAAGAATAATAATAATTAATAACACTCAAAGACGCCTAAAGTGAAGGGGGGACCTCACTAACCACCACCAATATGTAGCACCCACTTGGGTGATGCACGGCAGCCAATCGGTGCCAGAACGCTCACTACACACCAGCTTGAGGTGGAGAGTTAGGGATGAGGTGGAGAGTGAGGGAAAGGAACATTTAACACTATTGATAACATTTAAACAATATCTACCACATGTAAACACTATCGACCACATTTAAACACTATGGACCGCATGTAAACCCTATCAACCACATGTAAACACTATCGCCCACATTTAAACACTATCACCCACATTTAAACACTATGGACCACACGTAAACCCTATTGACCACATTTAAACACTATCGCCCACATTTAAACACTATGGACCACATTTAAACACTATGGACCACATTTAAACCCTATCGACCACATGTAAACCCTATCGACCATATATAAACACTATCGACCACATTTAAACATGTAAACCCAATCGACCACATTTAAACCCTATCGACCACATTTAAACACTATCGACCACAATTAAACACTATCAGTGTTACCCCTTATGGGTTTTTCAAGACGACAGATAAAAAACGACAGTGTTACCCTTTACGTTTCATTTGATAGAAACGACAGTGTTACCCCTTCTGTTTTTTTCCCATGATGACTGATGAAAAACAACAGTATTACCCCTTATATTTTATTTGACAAGGCCAATTATTTATTTTTTTTCTAATGTTTTTTTTCATGACGACCAATAAAATACGACTGTGTTACCCCTAATATTTTATTATTTGACAAAGACAACAGTGTTACCCTTTATGTTTTTTTTCATGACGACCAATAAAAAACAACAGTGTTACCCCTTGTGTTTTCTTTCATGACGACCACTAAAAAACGACAGTGTTACCCCTTATGTTTTTTTTCATGACGACCAATAAAAAACGACAGTGTTACCCCTTATGTTTTTTTTCATGACGACCAATAAAAAACAACAGTGTTACCCCTTATGGTTTTTTTCATGATGACCAAAGAAAAACGACAGTGTCACCCCTCATGTTTCATTTGATAAAAACAACAGTGTTACCCCTTATGTTTTTTTTCATGACGACCAATAAAAAACAACAGTTACCCCTTATGTTTTTTTCATGACAACCAATAAAAAACAACAGTGTTACCCCTTATGTTTTTTTTTCATGACAACCAAAGAAAAACAATGGTGTTACCCCCTATGTTTTATTTGATAAATATCGAAAGTGTTACCCCTTATGTTTATTTCATGACGGCCGATAAAAAACGACAGAGTTACCCCTTATGGTTTTTTTCATGATGACCAAAGAAAAATAACGTGCACACCCTTGTGTTTTTATTCATGACGGGCTCTACCGGACTTGAACCCCGGTCTCCAGGGAGCTAGGTAGAGTGCACTCCACTGCACCACTGAGGCGAAGACAATACACATTAATCAATCATCAATAAAGAGGATATACATGACATTAAAATGTATTTGTGTATTTCTATTATTTCCTTTGTTTTTTTTCATGACGACCAATAAAAAAACGAGTGTTACCCCTTATATTTTATTTGACAAAGACAACAGTGTTACCCTTCGTTTTTTTTCATGACGACCAATAAAAAACAACAGTGTTACCCCTTATTGTTTTTTTTCATGACGACCAATAAAAAACGACAGTGTTACCCCTTATGTTTTTTTTCATGACGACCAATAAAAAACAACAGGGTTACCCCTTATGGTTTTTTTTCATGATGACCAATAAAAAACGACAGTGTTACCCCTTATGTTTTTTTTCATGACGGCCGATAAAAAACGACAGAGTTACCCCTTATGTTTTTTTTCATGACGACCAATAAAAAACAACAGGGTTACCCCTTGTGTTTTTTTTCATGACGACCAATAAAAAACGACTGTGTTACCCCTTATGTTTTTTTTCATGACGACCAATAAAAAACGACAGTGTTACCCCTTATGTTTTTTTTCATGACGACCAATAAAAAACAACATGGTTACCCCTTATGGTTTTTTTCATGATGACCAATAAAAAACGACAGTGTTACCCCTTATGTTTTTTTTCATGACGACCAATAAAAAACAACAGGGTTACCCCTTATGGTTTTTTTCATGATGACCAATAAAAAACGACAGTGTTACCCCTTATGTTTTTTTTCATGACGGCCGATAAAAAACGACAGAGTTACCCCTTATGTTTTTTTTCATGACGACCAATAAAAAACAACAGGGTTACCCCTTATGGTTTTTTTCATGATGACCAAAGAAAAATGACGGTTACACCCTTGTGTTTTTTTTCATGACAGGCTCAACCGGACTTGAACCCCTGTCTCCAGGGGGCTAGGCAGAGTGCACTCCACTGCACCACTGAGGCGATGACAATACACATAAATCAATCGTCAATAAAGAGGATATACATGACATTAAAATGTATTTGTGTATTTCTATTATTTACTTTGTTTTTTTTCATGACGACCAATAAAAAAACGACAGTGTTACCCCTTATATTTTATTTGACAAAGACAACAGTGTTACCCTTTATGTTTTTTTTCATGACGACCAATAAAAAACAACAGTGTTACCCCTTGTGTTTTTTTTCATGACGACCAATAGAAAACAACAGAGTTACCCCTTATGTTTTTTTTCATGACGACCAATAAAAAACAACAGGGTTACCCCTTATGGTTTTTTTCATGATGACCAATAAAAAACGACAGTTACCCCTTATGTTTTTTTTTCATGACGACCAATAAAAAACAACAGGGTTACCCCTTATGGTTTTTTTCATGACGGCCGATAAAAAACGACAGAGTTACCCCTTATGTTTTTTTTCATGACGACCAATAAAAAACAACAGGGTTACCCCTTATGGTTTTTTTCATGATGACCAAAGAAAATTGACGGTTACACCGTTGTGTTTTTTTTCACGACAGGCTCAACCGGACTTGAACCCCGGTCTCCAGGGGGCTAGGCAGAGTGCACTCCACTGCACCACTGAGGCGATGACAATACACATAAATCAATCATCAATAAAGAGGATATACATGACATTAAAATGTATTTGTGTATTTCTATTATTTACTTTGTTTTTTTTTCATGACGACCAATAAAAAAACGACAGTGTTACCCCTTATGTTTTTTTTCATGACGACCAATAAAAAACAACAGGGTTACCCCTTATGGTTTTTTTCATGATGACCAATAAAAAACGACAGTGTTACCCCTTATGTTTTTTTTCATGACGACCAATAAAAAACAACCGTGTTACCCCCGATGTTTTTTTTCATGACGACCAATAAAAAACAACAGTGATTTCAGTTGATTTCATGACGCCCGATAAAAAACGACAGTTACCCCTCATGTTTCTTCCATGTTGACCAATAAAAAACGACAGTGGCACCCCTGTCGACGTTTTTGCGGGGATACAAACCTGAGCTGTTTAGAGTGTTAACCTCCGAACTTAACAATGCACCATCAAGACACCGGATACAGTCAATACAAAGGATATACTTGACTTTATAATTCGCATGAAATAGAGTTTAGAGACTTCCAACAGAAGACATCACCCGGACTTGAACCCCGGTCTCCAGAGGGTCAGGCAGAGTGCACTCCACTGCACCACTGAGGCGATGACAAAACACAATAATCAATCGTCAATAAAGAGGATATACATGACATTAAAATGTATGTGTGTATTTCTATTATTTCCTTATGTTTTTTTTCATGATGACCAATAAAAAACAACAGTGTTACCCCTTATGTTTTATTTTCATGACAACCAATAAAAAACAACAGTGTTACCCCCTGTGTTTTTTTTTTCATGACGACCCATAAAAAACAACAGTGTTACCCCTTATGTTTTTTTTCATGACGACCAATAAAAAACAACAGTGTTACCCCTTGTGTTTTTTTCATGACGACCAATAAAAAACGACAGAGTTACCCCTTATGTTTTTTTTCATGACGACCAATAAAAAACAGTGATACCCTTTATGTTTTTTTTCATGACGACCAATAAAAAACAACAGTGTTACCACTTATGCTTTTTTTCATGACAACCAATAAAAAACAACAGTGTTACCCCTTGTGTTTTTTTTCATGACGACCAATAAAAAACGACAGTGTTACCCCTTATGTTTTTTTTCATGACGACCAATAAAAAACGACAGTGTTACCCCTTGTGTTTTTTTTCATGACGACCGAAGAAAAACAGCAGTGTTACCCCCTATGATTTTTTTCATGACGACCAATAAAAAACCACAGTGTTACCCCTTGTGTTTTTCTTCATGACGACCAATAAAAAAACGACAGTGTTACCCCTTATGTTTTTTTTCATGACGACCAATAAAAAACGACAGTGTTACCCCTTGTGTTTTTGTTCATGACGACAAAAGAAAAACAACAGTGTTACCCCCTATTTTTTTTTCATGACGACCAATAAAAAACAAGTGTTACCTAACCCCTTATGTTTTTTTTCTTGACGACCAATAAAAAACGACAGTGTTACCCCTTGTATAACTATTACTTCTTTTTTTTATCATTTTACCATGGAGTACACCTCTCATAGGCCTAAGCAGTGTCCTTGAGGAGAAATCAAAGAAAATAGCTGTGAAAGAAAAGATTCAGAATGGCCTGTCTTGGTTTAAAGCCCACTCGCCACCACGACAAGGCGCAGGCCAGCAGTGGGAACATTAGACTGGAAAAACATAAATAGACTGAACAGCACAAGACATAAGGCGTTTTAGCTCTAATTTTTCCTCCAGACTAAGAGTCTCAAATCTGTGCTCCAATAGATGATCTACCACATACATGTTGTCGATTCGTTTTGGTTTGTGTGCCTCCGGCATGTTTGTTAGCAAAGTTATCCTTCTCCTTCTCTTCTTCGCTACCGGACATCTTGCGCGCGGCACGTGAGGTGATGTGGGAGGTCACTCGAGTCATGACTCATCACGTGCCTCACCCTACAGCCAATGAACTGTCAAAAACGAAATGACGCTGTAGTGGAACGAACCATATATGTCCATGGCGGTCCCGGTGGGGCTAGCCCCACCAGGAAGTAAAATAATCTCCGTCCACTTCAACAGAGAAACACTCTGAGCATGCGCATTTCAATGTTTCAAGTCCAATACACATTGCATTGGGCTGGTGAGGCTAGAGCCCCTCTTGCCCCTCCAGACGAATTCAGCCGGAAGAAGCTAGCCAGGGTCGACTAAAAAATATTTTTTTATTTTTTAAATATATATATGCATAAAAAAATACATATTATACTTTTTATATATATTTTTTTTTTCATTTTCATTTTCTTTTCTTTTTTTCTTGTGAGAGTAGGTGGGGCCGAGCCCCACTTGCCCCTAATGACCAGTCGCCACTGACTACACCGCTCTATCGTTTTGATACATTCAGACTACTTGATGGGCCGACCGCTAGCTTCAGTACGCATTACGCTAGCAAATCCACCCTTTTCCCTGTCTCTCTGTCTGTCTGTCTTTTTGTCTGCCTGCCTGTCTGTCTGTCTGTCTGTCTGTCTGTCTGTCTGTCTGTCTGTCTGTCTGTCTGTCTGTCGGTCTGTCGGTCTGTCGAAAAGTTGACGTAAAAGTCTCTTGATGCTAGTGGAGCAAAATTCTAACTAGCACGACCGCTGAGCGCCAGCTGAAGACGACGCTAACCAGAGAGACCAGCGAGGAGTAGCAGCTTAATAGATTCGTGGACAGGGGAGAGAGTCGAAGACCAAAACACCGAGAGAGAGGCGAGAGAGAAGGAGAGAGAGGAGAGGAAAGAGGGGGGGAGGGAGAGGACCACAACTCAGAGAGAGAGGGAGAGAGGAGAGAGAGAAGGAGAGAGGAGAGAGAGAAGGAGAGAGGAGAGAGGGGGGGGGGAGAGGACCACAACTCAGAGAGAGAGGGAGAGAGGAGAGAGAGAAGGAGAGAGGAGAGAGAGAAGGAGAGAGGAGAGAGGGGGGGGGGGAGAGGACCACAACTCAGAGAGAGAGAGGGAGAGAGGAGAGAGAGAAGGAGAGAGGAGAGAGAGAAGGAGAGAGGAGAGAGGGGGGGGGGGGAGGACCACAACTCAGAGAGAGAGGGAGAGAGAAGGAGAGAGGAGAGAGGGGGGGGATGGAGAGAGAGGAAGGACATCTGCTCAAAGGCCACCTCCCAACGCCATGCCCCCCCTCCCCCCCGCCCATCTCCCCCCCCCCGCCACACGCAGGCTAATTAAGAGCATGCATTTATTTATGACCCAGCTCGTTAGCCGAGCGGTCACTGCGCCAGAAACACGGCCGCGTTCCCGCCGAAAACAGCCTGTGAAGTGGCCTCCCTCGGCGACGCAGAGCCTCCCTCGGCGACGCAGAGCCTCCGTCTCATGTGACAGATGAAGACCGCCGCCGTCATCACACTGATAAATTAGAACCTTAAAGGACAATCTGTTCCCTGACGAGGGACCGGTGTAAGGAGCAGGGGCCATTTGATGAGGACTGGTCCGTCGTTTGATGAGGACTGGTCCGTCGTTTGATGTACTGGTCCGTCGTTTGATGTGGACTGGTCCGTCGTTTGATGTACTGGTCCGTCGTTTGATGTACCAGTACATCAGTGGTCCATCGTTTGATTTACTGGTGCATTGTTTGATGGGGACTGGGTTTGATGGGGACTGGGTATGATGGGGACTGGGTGTGATGGGGACTGGGTGTGATGGGGACTGGGTATGATGGGGACTGGGTATGATGGGGACTGGGTATGATGGGGACTGGGTATGATGGGGACTGGGTATGATGTGGACTGGGTATGATGTGGACTGGGTATGATGTGGACTGGGTATGATGGGGACTGGGTATGATGGGGACTGGGTGTGATGGGGACTGGGTGTGATGGGGACTGGGTGTGATGGGGACTGGGTATGATGTGGACTGGGCCTTCGTATGATGTGGACTGGGCCATCATATGATGTGGACATTACAATAGCAGATAATGAAACATAACAGTGTTCTACTACTGAATACAATTTCTAGTCTAGTCTTGACCTTTAGATGTTGCTAACCCCTCCCTGGTCGCGGCCCCCCCGCTGGGCACGCTGAGAGAGCGTGGCAGCGTGGCAGACCCCCTGCTGGGCAGGGGGGGGCCGGGCTATTTCAGACGTGAACCACTCACAGCCGATCACGTTACACGACGTGGGGGGGGGGGGGGGGGGGCTTGATGCTTGAGTGTTCTCTGTGTGTGGAATACCAGCCTGGGGAGTGGTGGTCCCAGTGATAGGTAGTCCTAC
The DNA here is from genome assembly GCF_902167405.1 of Gadus morhua. Classification (NCBI taxonomy): domain Eukaryota; kingdom Metazoa; phylum Chordata; class Actinopteri; order Gadiformes; family Gadidae; genus Gadus; species Gadus morhua. The sequence goes on along the minus strand of NC_044059.1, from coordinate 12,877,465 downwards.
AGTAGACTGGGGAGTGGTGGTCCCAGTGATAGGTAGTACTACAGTAGACTGGGAGTGGTGGTCCCAGTGATAGGTAGTCCTACAGTAGACTGGGAGTGGTGGTCCCAGTGATAGGTAGTCCTACAGTAGACTGGGAGTGGTGGTCCCAGTGATAGGTAGTACTACAGGGCCTGTCTTCAACCTGGGGATAAACAGGCCCTGTTGGGGTCTTTCTTGCTGCTTGTTGATTGGCCGGTGTGTGTGTGTGTTTGTGTGTGTGTGCGTGTGCTTGCGTTCTTGTGTGCGCATGTTTGTGTGTGTTTGTGCATGCATTTGTGTGTGTGTGTGTGTGTGTGTGTGTGTGTGTGTGTGAGTGTGTGTGCGTGTGTGTACGTGCGTGCGCATGTGTGCCCGTGCGTGTGTGTGTGTAGAGGGTGTTTGGGGTTAGTTCAGGTTGTCCTCCAGACTTTGTTAAGATGCTTTCAGCAGAACTGAACAGGTTGAGCACTCAGAGAGAGAGGGGGAGAGATAGGGGGAGAGATAGGGGCGAGAGACACACACAGACAGGGAGCGAGGGGGGAGAGAGAGGGGGAGAGATGGGGAGAGAGACACACACAGACAGGGGGAGAGAGAGGGGGAGAGATAGGGGAGAGAGACACACACAGACAGGGAGCGAGGGGGGAGAGAGAGGGGGAGAGATGGGGAGAGAGACACACACAGACAGGGAATGAGAGCTGTGTTCAGAGTGCTTAATGCATTAGTATTGTTCCCGCATTCTTGTGGAAAACACTCCCGACCACAAAATGGAAGCCAGGCATCTTTATTTCTTTATTTATTGCAGCCAATTAAATAACAACAGCATGTTGATGTTGTAGTCAGGGTTGTTTGTTAAGTAAATAAAATCCTCTCCAGTGATCTGTGTTAGTACGGGAGGAGGCTGGCAGGCAGCCAGCATCAGAAGTCATTTCCTGCTCTCCTCCCGATAAACACGACACCCGGCCTGCGTCTCCGGTCAGCACGCCGCTTCCCGTGTTGCATTGTGGGGAACGTAAGGACCACTGCGGTGGTCTCGTTCCCAACGAAGGACGTCTGGGCTGTGCGTGTGTTTCTGTGTGTACACGTGTGTGTGTTTGTATGTTGTATGTGTGTATATACACGTGTCTGTGTGTGTGTGTGTGTGTGTGTTCGTGTGTGTGTGTGTGTGTGTGTGTGTGTGTGTGTGTGTGTGTGTGTGTGTGTGTGTGTGTGTGTGTGTGTTTTTGTGTAATGTGTTTGTGTGGCCGGGTAGGGCTGTGTGTATATGTGTGGGGGGGGGGGGGTCTGTATGTGTGTGTGTGTGTGTGTGTGTGTGTGGGCTGGGGGGGGGGGGGGTAAAGTGAGCCCACCCCGTCGGACGCTAACCCTTTTAGCGACGGCGTGCCATAGCCTTCCCACAGTGCATTGCTGCGGAGTTCAGAGCGGCCGTAATGGAGGGGGGGTTGGGTTACCGCCCCCCTGGGCCCCCCAGCGCCGCCCTAATTGCCTCCCCAATATTTGCATGTCCCCGCGCGTTACTGAACACCCCGCTAAGTGACCGCGCGGCCAGGGACTGTTCTAAGGCCTGTTGGCAGAGCCCCCCCCCCCCCCCCCCCCCCCCCCCCCCCCCCCCCCCTCCTCCGCGGGGTTACGGGGTTACGGGGTGACTCCGGTACCCGGGTTACGGCTCGTTACCCGGGTACCGGCCGGCGGTCCGACCCCTTCCTCTGCCTCCTTGAGTCCTCGTCCTTCGTCCTTTCCTGCACCCTGCTTCTGTTTTCAACGCGTTTCATCTACAGTTACATCAGGGCGTGTAGCAGACGCTTTTATCCAGAGCCACTTACAATAAGTACATTTGTCAGAGGACAGAGAGACAACAATGTATCGCTGTCGGTACAGTAATGAGGTTCATAGAACCAAGTGCCAAGCGCTAACAATCGCTAGGTTAACCAAATCCCTGTGTACAACAAAGATAGCGAGGAGAAGATGCTACATGTAATTTTAAGGACGCACGACGTACACTAAGTGTGTAAGAGGGGTGTGATGGGGTGTGGGGATAAGGGGGAGGAAGTTAGTCTGAACAAGTGAGTCTTGAGTCTTTTGCGGAGGCTGGTGAGTCGTGAGGAAACGCTGCCGACTCACGGCGACCGGCGAAACCGTCAGCAGCGTTCTGTGGACGTCTGAGTTCAGAACGCCTTTTATTGATAAGACAGCTAGGACGGGCTCGACGGGCCAAAGTTAATCATACTTTGAATCAAGCCTCTTTATTACGTTGAATTATTGATCACTTTATATTGAATTGTGTCCGTTTATTATGTGTTGAATTATACATTGTTCTATATTGAACTGAGTGTGTTTATGATGTATGGGGTCTGCTCCGGGTCTGAGTGGAGAGGCAGCGGGTCAGAGTGTTTGAGAGCACAGCTCAGCGGTAGTCGTCTGCAACGCTACTTAGTTTAATGGTAAACTCATGTAGCGTTCAGGAGGGCCGGCCTCTGGGGGCGCGTTCAGCAGCACCGAGGGCTCCGCGCCCCCCCGGGACAGAGGCCGACCAGAGGAGGAGAGAGGCTGCAGCTAGCAGCTAGGATGCCTCAACAAGCTAGGAGCTAGCATGCTTCAACTTAGAACTGGCATGCTTCAACTAGCTAGTATCTAGGTTGTGTCAACTTACTAGGAACTAGCATGCTTCAAGTAGCTAGTAGCTAGCATGCTTCACACAGCTTGTAGCTAGCATGCGTCAACAATCTAGGAACTAGCACGCTTCAACCAGCTAGTAGGTAGCATGCATTAACTAGCTAGGAACAAGCATGCTTCAACTAACTAGTAGCTAGCAGGCTTCAATTAGATTTAAGCTAGCATGTTTCAGCTAGCTAGGAGTTAGCATGCATTAACTAGCTGGGAGTAAGCATACTTTAACTAGCTGGGTGATAGGATGCTTCTACTAGCTAGGAGTTAGCATGCTTCCACACAAGAAGAGAAGTAATGAGTAGGCTAAAAACAGTGATGATAATGTTTCCTCCTGAAAAGATACCTCATGTTAAATGGAAGTGAAGAGAGGGGATGGAAGGAGAGAGGGAGAGAGAGGCATGGAGAGGCGAGAGTGTAGCAGTGTGTCCTGCCCAAGGCTGACATGTCGTCTAAGTGTTGTATTGTGGAGCAAAAAGTAAGTCCATTAGTGCTCACATCAAACACCTCAGCCGACATCAGGGGAAACCACCAATGATACGGTAGCCCAATTCTGCTCAGAGCTTTGGTCAGAGGAAACCTGAAACAACGTGAATGCGGGTTAGACACTCCCACTCGGGGTGCCATTATAGGGTAGCTTCTGAAAAGGCTTGCTATGGCTAATCACCTTCCCACCTGGTTGTAGAACACGGGCCTCACAAAGAGAGAGAGAGTGTGTGTGTGAGTGTGACTGAGCCTATTTAGCCTAAATGTGCACATTAACGATCTCTGTGCACTTAGATGCGTACAGCTTATCTATATTTATGCAATTATCTTTATTTGCGTGTGTGTGAGTCAGAGGGAGAGAGGGCCTACAATATGTTAGAGCGGGTAAACGGCTTAATGAAGGAGGATGATGATGAGGAGGATTTGGTGATGTCAGCTTGGTGTTTCAGGAGGTGGATTACACCCGATACTCTGAAAGCAAATCACACCAAACATCCACCCCGCCATAAAGTCCCCCAGCGGCCGCTGTGATTGGTTGGCCTAAAACAGGCTTAGCACCAGGTGATGGTCACATGGGCTTCTATTAGCCTGGTGGACTGTGGCTGGGTGGGCACCCCCCCTTTTAACGCTGTCTGTAAAGTACCCTCCAAACAAAATGACCTCAACAGGGCCCTCTGCACGGTCCCCAAAGCGGGTGCCATGACGACAGTCTAGAGATGGTTCACCGAAGTGGGTGCCATGACGACAGTCTAGAGATGGTTCACCAAAGTGGGTGCCATGACGACAGTCTAGAGATGGTTCACCAAAGTGGGTGCCATGACGACAGTGTAGGGCAGGGCTCCCAAAGTGGGTGCCATGACAACAGTCTGCGGCAGGCTCCTAAAGTGGGTGGCGGGCCGCCAAATTCTTTGATAAGATTTAGAATGTCTCAAACCCTGCTTACAAACCTCTCCAAACGCATCTAACAATTTCTGTGTTTTTTGCGAGGGGCCGATAAGTGAGGCTAATGCCTAGCTAGATTTTTAATGCCATCACTTCTGCACGGTGTGTCTGCTATTTTCAATGTACCTTTTATTGGAAGCTCAATTGAAAAATTAGAGGTGTGAAAATTCTTCCCTATGGGAACTATTTTAGGGTAATCAAAGATGACTATTCCATCATCCATGATGCATCAACCTTTCTGCGTGCTGGAAGGCCCCATGCCATGCAGTAGGGGCGCCTTTATTTCGAGTTTATTCAGTTCTAGCGTTGTTTTGAAACGGCCATTTGCTAAATTAACCTACTACAACATCATTTGTTACACTTTGGTTAAGTATCCATTGTTCCCTGAAATAACACAACAAGGAAACATCTGCTAAGAACACCATGACTTGACCATGTCCTGTAACTAAGATTAGCTTCACAGCTTTGGGTCTACCTCACTATCAGCTAACGATTGTGGCTACCTCGTTATAAAACAACCAAGGTTAGCCGGTTCGACCGCCCCCGTGGGAGGGCCTGTCCTCTGCCTCTGACCCACCGGGGCCCCTCTGTACGGCCGGGGGCCGCGGATCACCACGCCGCCGCGTCCAGGGAGCCACTGCAGCACCGGGCCTGCTGCCTTGCTCAAGGACACAGCCACTCAACCTGTCTTATGCTTAGCCAGCCAGGCGGTGGGCTGGAATGATAAAGCGTTCGTTAGAGACTGAGAGGGGGCCTTCGTTGTGGTGGAGGGCTGGGCTGCACTCATAGGGGAGTGATACACATGACTCACTTGTTCAGAGTTCACCTAGACTCTGAACAGCCTCCTCCCTCTTACGCACAACCCTCTTACGCACTTATTGTAGGTTGTACGTCCTGGCACTTATGTACCCATTTGTTGTATGTTGTACGTCCTTGCACTTAAAAATAGTACTTAGCATTGTATAGCCTCTTATTCTAGCTATCTTTGTTGTACACGGGGAATGGGTTTAACGATTGTTATTGCTTGGCACTTGGTTCTATGAATTTCCTTACTGTATCGACAGCAATATATTGTTGTTTCTCTTCCTTCTGAAAAATGTAGCTTTGGATAATAGTGTCTGCTAAATACCCTGAATGTAAATGTAAAGATAGTTTTCATTTCTAATATAGTAGATGCTTTCTTGCAAATGGACTTAAGTCTGTTCAGATTCGGGTCCTTAACCCTCAGATGAGGATGAGGAGGAGTCTCGCTCCAGGTGGCCTACTGGTAGACTGAGAGGACATTGGGAATCAAACCCTGAACCTTTTGGTTGGGAGTCACACACCTTGGGGCTAATGGTTATTAGCGCTGGCTTCCAAATGAGAGGAATAGCTTTTATTTGTACATGAAAGAAGAGCAAAGACTGGACAAAGATTACTCATTCACTTTAGTTTTTGGATGAACATTTGTTGTTTATCTTATATGCTAAACAGACATCTTCACTTATCGCCAGTCAACACAAATAGTTTCATTTTTCCTGCAGCCAGCTTTTAATATTTTGTTGAATGAACAGGGAATGAAAAGTGTCTGTGACCTCTCGCTCCGACCTTTCCCAGCACGGCTACAGCGCCCCCTTTCTAACCCTACGAGTTGGAACTCAACTCGCACCCAATCAAAACACATCATTTTGGCAGCCTCTCCAGACAACGGAATTGAATCTTCCAAAAACCTCACTCCCTGCGTATCTGTCTGATGTAGGTTGATTTAGCCTGGGAGCCTCGGTCCACGAAGGAGCAGTAGCCCACATATTAGCGAACAGGCCAGTGGAAGCCTGGACACCCAAGACAGGCCTAGCATCACAAAGGCTGCTCCTTCAGACCTATTAGGTCCAGCAATGACTTCAAACACCAATTAGTTCTGCAAATAGCCTTTTCAATTTGTCCACACCAGAGAGAAAGAGCGAGAGAGAGCGAGCGAGAGAGCGAGAGAGCGAGAGAGAGAGAGAGTAGAGTGAGCCCTCTCACTCTACAGTAATTTAATCTTCAAAGGGACATTTTTCTCTATTTCTGTCGAGCATTAGGCTGATGAATAGCAAACGCTCTTGTGAGCACAAAGAGAAGATGCATGTTTATCCGTTTCCAGTGGGGCTCTCATCATGGCCACTGATAATTGCCAGGCAGGGAAGTGACAGTGAAAGGTAGCATGTTGAATATTAATTCCGACACCAGTTACTGAGTGGCAGACAGCCCTCCATACACAGAGGAGGGGCCGCCAATGACACCTTCTGGGGCTTCTGAGGACACCCCCAGAAAACCCCTTTGGCCACCAATACCGCCAGTGAATGACATGCTGCCTCCACCGCCGGTGGAGGCAGCATGTCATTCACTGACATGCTGCCTCCACCGGCGGTGGAGGCAGCATGTCATTCACCGGAGGTATTGGTGGCCAAAGGGGTTTTCTGGGGGTGTCCTCAGAAGCCCCAGAAGGTGTCATTGGCGGCCCCTCCTCTGTGTATGGAGGGCTGTCTGCCTCCACCAGCGGTGGAGGCAGCATGTCATTCACCGGAGGTATTGGTAGCCAAAGGGGTTTTCTGGGCCACGCAGGGCGACAGCCAGCTGGTCAAGGTGAGGCGTCTCGCTCGGAGACACCTCGACACTCAGCTAGGAGGAGCCAGGGATCGAACTAGCAACCTACCGGTTGCCAGCCGACCCGCTCTCCAAGCTCAGCCACATGCCGCCCCTTGGGTTGTACATGGGGATGTAGATGTATTCATGTGAGGCTGTAGATGCGAGGTCTCATGCGATGCTCCTGATGAAGTTCAGACTTAATACAGACCTGGTCAAATCACAATGCCAAACAGAGCGTCTGTGTTTTTTGCATTATTTATTATTTTATTAAATACACCGTACTTGAGCAAATGTCTCGGAAAATATCACAAATAAATTTCTTTCATTCAGCATTTATATGTTTCTACATGAGCATGAACGGACTATCTTTCTTCAGCTTGCCACAGGCGGAGGTTTATTGGAGGGGCGGGGGGAGTGGTGGGGCTCGGTGCGGAGGGATACGTGTACTGGAACCACGCTTGGACAACGACATTGACATGCATACTGTACATACATGATAGCTTTACAAATACACCAAGAGAGTCCATGATTGGTTTCCCACGAAAAGCCACAGATTCTTTTCTTTTTTTAAACCCCCTACATATATATATAGACATATATATATATACCTTTAGGATATATATATAAATCACCGAAGAAGAAACACATCCCCTTTACAACATTTAAAATATAGAAAGTGGAAACAACATGTTGTCGGGAATCGAGGATAGAAAACGAAGAGAGGGAAACTAAAAAGGTCCTGGTTTCCCGGAAATGTCTTTTAAACAAACGAGCGAATGCCAAATCCAGAGAGCATTCGTTTCTCTTCGGCCGCTCCTCTCCGATGCTCTCCGCGGACCGCTGCCAAAGTTCTCTGGGAATTCCGACCAGAGTTCAGTCGCTCCGGGTTCGGGACCCTGGCGCTCCGACGGCGCGGGCGTCTTTGAGAGTTTGTTCTCCCGTATTTGGGGAGGAAGGCCGAGCCGAAGCAGGAGGCTGCGTGAGAGATGAGGATCTTGAGAGGGCGCGGTGTCAGGAGGTCTAGGATGGAGGGTGCGGCCTTCCCAGGGTGCTGATCCCCCGTGGTCGCCGCGGGTGGAGGAGCACGATGGTGGAGGGGGAGGGGCTTAAAATGAAGGCACGCCTCCAGCTTCCTGTCCGGGTTCCATCTCTAACACACCTGGAGACAGAGGAGACAGAGAGAAACACAAAGGTCAGAGGTCGTTGGGGGCCTGAGTAACTGCGACCTCACGGCCCCGGGGCGCTGGTCCAGCAGAGCAGTGGTGGAAGCGGAGCGCCTGGAGTGTTTGTTGTGGTTAATAGAGCCTCACCCCCCCCCCCCCGGAGCCAAGCAGCTCTCTCTTATTTATTGATCGGCGCGGCCATGGAAACCATCTGCCGGCCCGGCGCGCCTCCACAGCCACTTCTTGAATTACGAGAGAAAAGACAATTATCTGTCTCGCTTACTCCGACATTCAACCAACTTTTCTTTGCCCTTTTTTTTCCGCACCGCTAAGGGATAATTTGCTCTCCCCTCCGCTCCCAACTCACTGGGAGGCCGTCTATTAGGCAGCTGGTAATTGCAAACTCCAACTTTGGGGGTCTAATTAAAAAGACGGACGCCGGGAGGCGGCTGTCTCCAGGGTCACGCCGTCCAGCCAGGAGCAGCCGTCCGGACCGGGAGATTAGAGAGGAGTGCTGAAGGAAGAACAATAAACCAAGGGCAGCGGGCCCGCCCGACGACAGCAGCGCCGCCACGCTAGAACCCCACGTAAACACGCAGACTCAAGACTACAGCGCACTGCCTCGCTCAGACCCCACTGAACACTGAGACAATGAACACTAAGACTCAAGACTACAGCTCACTGCCTCGCTCAGACCCCACTGAACACTGAGACAATGAACACTGAGACACTGAACACTAAGACACTGACGATGAGACACTGAACACTGAGACTCACTGAACCCTGAGACTCACTGAACACTGAGACAATGAACACTAAGACTTAAGACTACAGCTCACTGCCTCGCTCAGACCCCACTGAACACTGAGACACTGAGCAATGAACACTAAGACACTGAACACTGAGACACTGAGCACTGAACACTAAGACACTGAACACAAAGACTCACTGAACACTAAGACACTGAACACTGAGACTGAACACTAAGACACTGAACACTAAGACACTGAACACTGAGACACTGAACACTGAGACACTGAACACTAAGACACTGAACACTGAGACACTGAACACTGAACACTGAGACACTGAACACTGAGACTCACTGAACCCTGAGACTCACTGAACACTGAGACAATGAACAATAAGACACTGAACACTGAGACACTGAACACTGAGACACTGAACACTGAGACACTGAACACTAAGACACTGAACACTGAGACACTGAACACTGAGACACTGAGACACTGAACACTGAGACACTGAACACTAAGACACTGAACACTAAGACACTGAACACTGAGACACTGAACACTGAGACAATGAACACTAAGACAATGAACACTAAGACACTGAACACTGAACACTGAGACACTGAACACTAAGACAATGAACACTAAGACAATGAACACTAAGACTCACTGAACACTAAGACACTGAACACTGAGACACTGAACACTCAGACTCACTAAACACTTAGACACTGAACACTAATACTCACTGAACACTAAGACACTGAACACTAAGACTCACTGAACACTTAGACTCACTGAAAACTAACACTAAAGACTACAGCTCACTGCATCGCTCAGACCTCACTGAACACTAAGACTCAATGAACACTCCTACACTTGACGGCCATGATAACAATAATGAAGCTAATGTAAACCATCCTGGCCGTCATAATAAGGGCATCAAAGCCAACAGTTAGGGCTCCTCAGGGTTCCACTGAGCGACCCTCTGCACTAATAAACAAAGGCCTCTCTCCACACGCTCCGTAGCTGAGCATGACGGAGCTGTATCGCAGCGTACTTACGGCACGCAGTAGTCTCACTGTAAATCACCAGGACCCCAGCCCTCTCGTATGGTTGAGACATAAACATATGTACATGGTTATGAAAGGTTTAATATGTTCTTTCATTGTTGGAGCGCAGGGCATCAACCCTGCCAGGGTTTTGGGTTCCATTCCCACCACGTCATAAGGCATGTACGCACAACGTCCCGTGCCTGATGCATGATGGTACCGCATCGGCATGTCGAACACGCACGACATCACCACCCGGGGCGACACCGGCGACATTTCAAAATGGCGCCGGGCGTGTCAGTAATGACGCCCACGTTGCGCCTCCAAGAACGATAACAAACCGGCGCGCGGCGGATGGCCGCCGTGACACGGCGCAGCCGGCGGGGCCACATGTCATCGTTTCCTGCCGTGCCCCGATTGGCCGCCGGGTAGCAGCGTTACCATGGTTACCACGGTGCCACCTGACAAATGATGGCCCAGGGGTGTGGAGCTATACTGACTCCTCTCGTGATTATTCCCATAATGCACTGCTCCCCTCACGCCCCCCCCCCTCCATATATTAAAAATAAAGCCTGACTAAGACCCAGCTAATCTGAAGTCCAACTGGAGCAGAACTGAACTGCTCAGAGTGTTCTGTTCTGAACTCTAGAGTGTTCTGTTCTCCAGAGTGCTCTGTTCTGTTCTCCAGAGTGCTCTGTTCTGAACTCCAGAGTGCTCTGAACTCCAGAGTGTTCTGTTCTGAACTCTAGAGTGTTCTGTTCTCCAGAGTGCTCTGTTCTGTTCTCCAGAGTGCTCTGTTCTGTTCTCCAGAGTGTTCTGTTCTGTTCTCCACTCCGTAGTGTTCTGAGTGTTCTGAGTGTTCTGTCCAGATCGGCGAGGCGTCTGGCGCTGACAGAGGGGCTGAGCCTCACTTATCGTGAACCACCTTAAGAGCATTTCAACGCGATGTTCCGCAGAGCGAACTACGAGACGTAAACGTGGTCTAAGTGTGGCGGAGCTCTTCTCGTGGTGGGGGGGGGGGGGGGGGGGGGGGGGGGGGTACACCACCGTACCGCAGCCCCCCGACCCAGCCGTGCGTCCGCTTCATTTAATAATTCCTCCTGAGATATAATTAAGGCACCCGGACCAATATTCAGATTGCATTTTAGCATCAATAATTCAGACTTTTCACTACAATTGATGTTAGGGCATAAATAAAGGATGAGTTGGGTGTTTACCACGGCGAGCAGCGGTGAGGGGCAGGACTTAAACAGACATTTAAAATTAAGCTAGATAATGCCGCGGCTTTCAATTTGAACGCGAGGTGCTCTCAGCGCTCTTACAGTTGATTTGTAAAAGTGACAAGCTCTTAAAAGGGCCGGGGCGAGAGAGGCGATCAGAGTGGGAGAGAGAGAGAGAGAGTGGGAGAGAGTGGGAGGGGAGGGGGGGAGGGGGGGGGAGGGGTGGGGGGGACTTAATGGAGTCCTTCCTCTCATCTACTCATAAAACCACTCAAGGTGAAATACATGCTCCAACAATATCATTCCTCTCTTAGTCCGTCTCTGACATGAAAGAAATACACGCACATACGCACTCACACGCGTACACCCACGCATACACACGCACACACACTCAGAATCACACGGACATGCGCACACACACACAAACGCACTCAGAAACACGCGAACATGTGCAAACACACAAAGACATACAAAACACACACACACACACACACACACACACGGACACACTACATCCTAATCTCTAGACCGCTCCCTTGTGTCATTCAGAGCAGGGTGACTCCAGAGATACTGTGTATCTCAGGTTATATACATGTTATATATATATATATACATGATGTTCTATACTACATTATGTTATTGCCCGCTATATCCACCCTACATAATGTTATATACCTCTATATGATTGGTCTGTTCTCCCTATGAGGTTATATCATATATATATATATATATATATATATATATATATATATATATGTGATTGCAGCTCATGTCCACATCACAGCCACACGCTGTGAGCTCCAAAACAAGATGTCTCCTCTCTACCCCTCCTCCTACTCAGACACATGTCATCCATCTCCTTAATCCTCAACCAATAGACTGCAGGGTGAGGGTTAGGGTCAGGGTCAGGGTAGGGTGAGGGTTAGGGTCAGGGTAGGGTCAGGGTCAGGGTTAGGGTAGGGTTAGGGTCAGGGTTAGACGTTAGGGGTTAAAGGTTAAGGGTTACATTCTGATCTGGGATCAGGGGATTGGGGTTTGAGGTCAGGGGTTAGAGGTTAAGGGTTAAGGGTCAGAGGTTAAGGGTTACCTTCTGGTCGGGGTTGAGGGGGTTAGAGGTTAAAGGTCAGAGGTTAAGGGTGAGGGGTTACCTTCTGGTCGGGGATGAGGGGGTTAGCCTGCAGGGAGCTCAGATGTCCGTTGATGAGTGCAGTGGGACGGTCGTGTTCACAGAACAAACTGCCGTTGATGTAGTGGAAACGGTCGCCTGGCAACAGCCGGTTCCGACAGGTGGAGCAGGTGAAGCACTGTGGGGGGTGGAGGGTGGAGGTTAGATCACGCACCACCATCAGATAACGTGGGTTAGCTACTTATTGGAGGGGTTGACGATATAACAATTTATTTTTTTATAATATATAAACCTAGAAACAAACTACAAGGGGAATATAGCATGTTTTATAAGAGCTGAATAATTGTATGTTTTGGGGTTTGTAGTTTGTTTGGAATATGTCTCTCTCTTGTAGGTAATGTAGTTCATTATTCACTGGTAGTTGTAGTTTACCTTGAGCTTGTAGATGTGTTTGTGGGTAATGTAGTTCATCATTCCTGTTGGTTGTAGTTTTACTTTGAGGTGGTAGATGTGTGTATGGGTAATGTAATTTGTTATCTGTAGTTTTACCTTGCGGTGGTAGATGTGTTTGTGGGTAATGTAGTTCTTTATCCCTGTAGTTTTACCTTGAGATGGTAGATGTGTGTAATGTAGTTCTTTATTGCTGTAGTTTTACCTTGAGCTGGTAGATGTGTTTGTGGGTAATGTAGTTTGTTATCTGTAGTTTTACCTTGAGCTGGTAGATGTGTTTGTGGGTAATGTAGTTTGTTATCTGTAGTTCTACCTTGAGCTGGTAGATGTGTTTGTGGGTAATGTAGTTTGTTATCTGTAGTTCTACCTTGAGCTGGTAGATGTGTTTGTGGGTAATGTAGTTTGTTATCTGTAGTTCTACCTTGAGCTGGTAGATGTGTTTGTGGGTAATGTAGTTTGTTATCTCTAGTTTTACCTTGAGATGGTAGATGTGATTGTGGGTAATGTAGTTTGTTATCTGTAGTTCTACCTTGAGCTGGTAGATGTGTTTGTGGGTAATGTAGTTTGTTATCTGTAGTTTTACCTTGAGATGGTAGACGTTGCCCTGTGCTCTCATCACCAGCTCGCTGGCCGGTATTGACTGACCGCACGCGCTGCAGGCCCCGCTGTTCCCGAATAACCTGGACAGGTGGACAGACAGGTAGACAGACGGTCAGTACACACTAGTCAGTACAAACAGTCATACACACCCGTCAGTACACACGGTCAGTACACATGTTACAACACACATGTTACAACTGTTCTCCATTACCGCGGCGATAACAACAACACAACCGCCTCCCGAGTTCCTCTGATTCGTTCTAACTTAAACCCTTCAGATCCACGTAATGTGGATCTCGAGGACCACCGCCACAAGACAACACGTCCGCCCGCGCGGAGGCAGAGGCTCCGCCCCCACAGGCAGCGGGCAGCGGTGCAGTGCCCTAGGAGCTGGCGGCCCGCGTGCGTAATGCAGTAATAACCTGGACCATAAGCAATCAGGCCTAAGAGGGTCTGACGGTGCGTCTGGGCGGAGACAGAGCGCCTTCGCCATTAGAGCGGCCGCGTCTCGCCGTTCCATTACAGGGTGATATATAACGTGCATGGGTTAACCTTTTCAATCATAGTGTCAACACTTTAGATTTGCTTCTGCTCATCTCTTTCGTCCCTAACCTTCTCGCTCTCTCTCTCTCTCTCTCTCTCGCTCTCTCTCGCCCGCTGCCTCTCTGTCTGTGTCTGTCTCTCTCTCTCTCTCCCTCTCGCTCTACCTCTGGATAATGAAAGGCTTGCTCCCGCTTCCTTCTATCTTCCTTCTGAGTCCACAATTTAGATTACTTCATCTCGCCGAACAGCAAACTGAATGAAATTTCGATTTGAACCGAAAGTAATTTACTGGGATCTGGGGCCATTTGTCATCATATCTCAGCAGGCCTGTTTGCTCCATCACTGCACTTTTCCTCCGCAATCAAATAACAGCCGACACCTGACACTGGGGGAGGGGGAGGGGGAGGGAGGGGGGGTGGGGGGGTAACATTGACGTGCACGAATAACATTAGGTTGACTACGGACAAACAGAAAATACAAATTAGAACAACATGCATCTGAAATCACTAACAGTGTTGTTCTTCTCTATTATTATTCTATGTTAATATAACCTATGATAAGATGTATCATACGTGTTATTATCATGATTTATTGTATTCGGATGCAAGTTTATTACTCAGTTTTAGATGGATTTGGTAATTATAATATTAAACATGTTATTAGAATGATATATTAGGATGCATGTGTATGATTCAGTATTAAAAGATATATTACACATGTTATTAGAATGATCTGTGATGATGTAGGAAAATAATTCCTGTTTTGCCGTCTGTCTCCACCAATCACAGGCCAGGTTATCGGGAGATATATCGACAATGCCGATTGTTTGTATTTCACTCAGGGTTGTTTATCCCAGGCAGACAGAAAATGGCTTCCAATAGCGACGGCTCAGAAGAAACAAATCCTGCCTTGGCATCGATTGGAACGACTCCATCAAAACTCAATTTCAGAAACTAATTAACTGGAGCCGTTGTCACAACATTTCCAATTGTGCGGCGGCGGCGGCGGGCGGCGCCAGAGGAAATGAGGACGCAGCCTTTTGTTTTAGCGCCATTGTGCGCCACGGCGTTTTGTGCAGGAAACACTAAACAGATTGTGGGGGATCCGTCAGACACACCCGGGCCCTCTTCAAAGACCTCCTCCTCTTCCTCCTCCTCCTCCTCCTCCTCCTCCACCTCCCCCTCCCCCCCCTCCTCCTCCACCTCCTCCCCCCCCTCCCCCTCCTCCTCCTCCCCCCCCCCTCCTCCACCTCCTCCTCCCCCCCCTCCCCCCTCCCTCCTCCTCCCCCCCCCCTCCCCCTCCTCCTCCTCCTCCTCCTCCTCCTCCCCCCCCCTCCCCCTCCTCCTCCTCCTCCTCCTCCTCCCCCCCCCTCCTCCTCCTCCTCCTCCTCCCCCCCCTCCCCCTCCTCCACCTCCTCCTCCCCCCCCTCCCCGCACAGACTTCTCGCCTCCCAAACTTTGTCCGATGCCGTGCGCGTCGTGCGTGGGGCTAATTTATGCCCCTATTAATTTCCCCAGCGTGAGCGAGCGGGAACAAAGCGCGGTGCGGTGGAGGAGCGTGGAGTTGGCCTGTTGTTCCTCCTCCCGCTCAGCCAGGTTAATCACGCGGGCCGGGGACGCCGCCGATGGCGTCTGCTGCAGAGGAGCGCCGCCTTTAGGTGCTCAATTAAGCTGCTATCAGTTTGCACTCGGACTCTAATGGCCTCCCCGTCCGCTGGAGCGGAGCGGAGGGCCTCGACCGGGCCCCCGCTCGATATAATTAGCGCCAGGGGACTCCTTAATTGCGATGACACATCTGGTTTCAGCCGCTCTCTCTCGGAGGGTCCCTGATCGTTATCAGGACGGACCCCGGCCTTGTGTTCAGCCCCCCCCCCCCCTCTCTCTCGGCCTTCGACGTGAAGAGCTGCAAACTATTCCAAACAAGCCCTCTATTAATAATAAAATAACAACTTGGGGCAGCGCGCGTCCCGCCGCCGGCGGCGGTTGGGTTTCAGGGCTGCGGCGGCGGAGGTGCAGCCGGTCGCTCTGATGCTGGCGGCTAAATGCAGAGCTCTTTGAGCGGCCTGGGAGAGCAGGGGGTAAAATTACCCCCACAACAATGATTTCTGCAAGGCGGTCCATTAAAATGCTTCTCTACATGAGCAGACAGGGCACCTTAAAAGCAGGAGGTCGTATTGATACTAGGAAGGGCTTTGCATAATGGCAGGGCTGCACTAGAGGCGGGCTCGGAGGGGCGGTGTGTGTGTGTGTGTGTGTGTGTGTGTGTGTGTGTGTGTGTGTGTGTGTGTGTGTGTGTGTGTGTGTGTGTGTGTGTGTGTGTGTGTGTGTGTGTGTGTGTGTGTGTGTGTGTGTGTGTGTGTGAGAAAGAGAGAGAACACATGTTTGAGCAAGTGGGTGAATCTGTTGGTGAGTGTGTGCGTGTGACCATGAGTGTGTGTGGGCGTGTGTGTGTGAGTGTGTTTTGAGAGATTTTAAGAGCGTGTGTCTGTGCGTGTGTGTGTGCGCGTGCGTGTGCGAGTGGTGGGGGGGGATCAACCACTTGGTTAATTCAGAGTAACAGATCTGGCCTCCAGTGAATTGAGGCCTTGAATTAATTCTGTTATGACAAATCAAGATAAACGTTTCGCTCCTAAATTGCGTGCGATTTAATTAATTTCCGAGATCCCACTTCTTCTACCCTCTCTCTCTCTATTCTGTGTCCCATCGTCTGAGGGCTGTCACATCGCTGGAGTGGGCTCCCTTCAAAGTGCTATTAAATAACCAACTATTAGATTTAACTCACACCTTCTATTGGAAAAGTGCCATTTAATTACCTAGGCTCATTCAATTAAATAGGACAGCCTCCCCCCTCTCTCCCCCACTCTCCCCCTCTCTGAGTCCTGCAAACGCTGTGTAAATGAATCCCCCTTCTCGACTTCAACAAATAAGACCTGACCAACACTGGACACACAGAGCCCGCTCTTTGTCCAATCACTGCCTCTCCTCACTTGATTGATGGATGGTGGGCAACCAGACCCGCCCTCTGAAACCATAATGAGACACATTGCACCCATCGCCCGATGCGTCAACACGCACACACACACACACACACACACACACACACACACACACACACACACACACACACACACACACACACACACACACACACACACACACACACACACACACACAAGCATTTCAATATCAGTCGCATCGAAGAAGAACGTCTGGAGCCGCAGCGGCTGATTTATGTACGAGAAGCAGAACTTTGGTGCTCTGTCACAAAACGAGCCTGCTGTCCCTTTAAGAGGAGAGAGATAGAGAGAGAGAGAGAGAGAGAGAGAGAGAGAGAGAGAGAGAGAGAGAGAGAGAGAGAGAGAGGGAGAGGGAGAGGGAGAGGGAGAGGGAGAGAGGGAGAGAGAGAGAGAGAGAGAGAGAGAGAGAGAGAGAGAGAGAGAGGGAGAGGGAGAGGGAGAGAGAGAGAGAGAGAGAGAGAGAGAGAGAGAGAGAGAGAGAGAGAGAGAGAGAGAGAGAGAGAGAGAGAGAGAGAGAGAGGATTATTGTGAAGGCCAGTTGCATGTTTTTTTTCTCTCTCTGTCTCAAAAGCCAATTTGGTTAATTAAATGTTTTGTTTGCGATGTGGCTCTTATTCATTTCGGACGCGTCACGGCGAGCGGATACGAGGCAGGCAGCAGAGCCCATCAGATAAAGCCCATCAGGGCTCACACACAGCAACACACATAATTAAAGCTTTTAATTGTGTAGACAGACTGACTGAGCACCCCCCCACTCCTCCACGCACGCACACACACACACAGACACACACACACACACACACACACACACACACAGACACACACACACACACACACAGATGCACACACACTCATACACACAAGGTTCTTATGAGTGCAGACAGAGGTCTGAAGGCCAGTCCAGGGCTCTCAGACTCCCGACACACACTCTCTCACTCTTCATCTACAGACACACACTCTCTCACTACCCGTCTACCTACACACACTCTGCATCTACCTACACACACTCTCTCTCACTCTCCATCTACCTACACACTCTGTCACTCCATCTACCTACAAACACTATCTCACTCTCTGACTCTCTGTCTCCCTACGCACACTCTCTCACTGCCCTACACACTTACACACTCTCCGTTCACCCTACACACACTCTCACTCTGCGTCTCCCCTACACACACACTCTCACTCTGCCTCCCCTACACACACTCTCCCACTCTGCGTCTCCCCTACACACACACTCTCACTCTGCCTCCCCTACACACACTCCAGTCGGTACAAGTGGAAAGACGTCTCCACTGTAGTCTAATGAGGTTATATAGTCCCCCTTTCAAATCAAGTGCTTCCTTCACCTGCTGCTGAGGAGCCAAAGCACACACAGACGCTTCACACTGCAAGCCTCAACAGATCCCTCCGCAGGCCGGAGCTAAATCTGCCTTTCTCGTGTGGAATATCCCTGGAAGCTCTCGTTACTTTTCAAACGGAAACAGTGAGAGAACCGGCCAGGGTGGAGGAGAGGACGGCTCTGACCTCCGCCCTGACCCCCGGTGTGTGACTGTCACAGAAAGACTATTCTCCCCCAGATGAGTCACAACCCGGGACGCCATGGTTACGCTTCCCACAGAGTCACTAGAATATTTAAAAAGACGCTCTCCCCTAACGAAGAGCCACTCTTCTGGATTAGCTCGCTATCTCTCTAGCTGCTTCTCTCACACAGAGACACTGTCCCCTGGAAACCAAAGAACTCCGTCCAACCGCCCTAAAAGAGTTGGTTTGAGTCCCAGACAACAGAAGCTACTAGCTCTACGGCCGTCTGTCTGACCGCTAGAGACACACAAAGCCCGCTAGAGACACAAAACGCCCGCAAGAGAGACACACAACGCCCGCTAGAGACACACAACGCCCGCTAGAGACACACAACGCCCCGAGAGAGAAACACAACCACCGCTAGAGATACACAACCACCGCTAGAGATACACAACGCCTGCTGGAGAGACACAATGCCCCGAGAGAGACACAACGCCCGCTAGAGACACAACGCCCGCTAGAGACACACAACGCCCGCTAGAGACACAACGCCCGCTAGAGACACACAACGCCCGCTAGAGACACAACGCCCGCTAGAGACACAACGCCCGCTAGAGACACACAACGCCCGCTAGAGACACACAACGCCCGCTAGAGACACACAACGCCCGCTAGAGACACACAACGCCCGCTAGAGACACACAACCACCCCTCGGCCTTCCTCTCAACCAGGTCAATCTGTGTGGACTATATTATAATTGATCATTTATTTTTTATTAATACGGACGGCCCTACAGTGATCTCTGCTATTGATTACTTTATTACTTTACACATTTAATCCATTGTTGGCCAGAAAACTTTTGATATTTAGATTTATTTTAGCATACCCAAAATGACTCAGTGAATTCAGATACATTAATGAGCAGCTAGGGGTTAGACAGTACAGAGACAGGTCGTTAAGGAGCAGGTAGGGCTTAGACA
Source organism: Gadus morhua (assembly GCF_902167405.1). Lineage (NCBI taxonomy): Eukaryota > Metazoa > Chordata > Actinopteri > Gadiformes > Gadidae > Gadus > Gadus morhua. The sequence goes on along the minus strand of NC_044059.1, from coordinate 12,858,321 downwards.
GTACAGAGACAGGTCATTAAGGAGCAGGTAGGGGTTAGACAGTACAGAGACAGGTCATTAAGGAGCAGGGAGGGATTAGACAGTAAGAGACAGGTCATTAAGGAGCAGGTAGGGGTTAGACAGTACAGAGACAGGTCATTAAGGAGCAGGTAGGGGTTAGACAGTACAGAGACAGGTCATTAAGGAGCAGGTAGGGGTTAGACAGTACAGAGACAGGTCATTAAGGAGCAGGTAGGGGTTAGACAGTACAGAGACAGGTCGTTAAGGAGCAGGTAGGGGTTAGACAGTACAGAGACAGGTCGTTAAGGAGCAGGTAGGGGTTAGACAGTACAGAGACAGGTTGTTAAGGAGCAGGTAGGGGTTAGACAGTACAGAGACAGGTCGTTAAGGAGCAGGTTGGGGTTAGACAGTACAGAGACAGGTCGTTAAGGAGCAGGTAGGGGTTAGACAGTACAGAGACAGGTCGTTAAGGAGCAGGTAGGGGTTAGACAGTACAGAGACAGGTCATTAAGGAGCAGGTAGGGGTTAGACAGTACAGAGACAGGTCATTAAGTTGCAGGTAGGGGTTAGACAGTACAGAGACAGGTCGTTAAGGAGCAGGTAGGGGTTAGACAGTACAGAGACAGGTCGTTAAGGAGCAGGTAGGGGTTAGACAGTACAGAGACAGGTCATTAAGGAGCAGGTAGGGGTTAGACAGTACAGAGACAGGTCATTAAGGAGCAGGTAGGGGTCAGGGGTCATCTTGCTCGAGGAAACCTCCAGGTTGAGCTTTGACACTGAGGGGGTTTGAACCAGGCCCCTTTGGGTCCGGGGGGGCGTGGGGGCGTGGCCTACCTGATGTAGTCGTTCCGGCAGAGGATCATGCCGCTCTTGGTGTAGCAGGAGGAGCCGATCTCGCCGAGCTGCGCCTGGCAGCAGGAGCACTTGAGGCAGCGGCTGTGCCAGTAGCTGTCCATGGTGTACAGCAGGAAGCGGTCGGCGATCTTCCCCCCGCAGCCCGCGCACCGCTTCCACGACAGGGAGCCCGACCCCGCCGCCGGGGGCTGGCCGCTGCCGCCCGGGTTCACCATGGTGCCTGGAGAGGGGGGGGACACATTAGAGAGGGACACTTCAGAGCGGGGACGAAGAGGGACACGTTAGAGAGGGACACGTCAGAGGGGAACGAAGAGGGACACGTTAGAGAGGGACACTTCAGAGGGGGGAAGGGGGACACGTTAGAGGGGGACACGCCAGAGGGAGGAAGAAGGGGGACACGTAAGAGAGGGACACTTCAGAGCGGGGACGAAGGGGGACATGTTAGAGGGGAGGGACACGTCAGAGGGGGGAAGGGGGACACGTTAGAGGGGGACACTTCAGAGGGGGACGAAGGGGGACACTTCAGAGGGGGACGAAGGGGGACACGTTAGAGAGGGGGACTGGACCACCCGAGGGGAGGGGGACAGGTTAGAGAGGGGGACTGGACCACCGGAGGGGAGGGGGACACGTTAGAGAGGGGGACTGGACTGTCAGGGGGGGCTCTGGTCTGACTCCAGGGTGAGGGGCCCCGTAGGGCTCCGGTCTGACTGTAGGGGCCCCTCGGGGCCACACTTGTGGACCAGTACGTCTGGACCAGTCTGTCGGGCTTCTCCTCCTACAGACCCCAGACCTGCGCCTCCCCCCTGCTGTTCCGCCTCATTGAGAGCTTTTTATCGCTCTTTTATTTCGTGTTCTGTGTGTTGTCGCCTGTCTGACTCATTTTATTCTGTACATCTCCGTCTCTATCCGTCAAGCTGCCCAGTCTACTGACCCTGCACCAGCCGACTGACTGTCTGGGCTGGGATTAATATATATTAGCTTAGGGAATCACTTGGTGATAGCTGATGTTTACTTCATTTGCTAAACATTTTGTGTTGTGCAAGAAACCCATGGTCTGTATGAACCACGTCTTATCGTCCTATTGTGTCTTATCGTATCGTAGGAAATAAAGAGGTCATTTAACTTGTTAAATCGTTCCACATGCGGTATGTCCGATAGAAAACAGGATAAGATAAGGAGTAAGTTATTACTTCCAGACGGGAGATTAAGGACCCTACACAGAGAGAGAACCTGTTACCTATCAAGTGTGTTATTAATAATTATGTGGACAGACTCTGGGGCCCACATGGTACAAACAACAATCAACGGTTAATCAAATCAGGAACACGGTGGTGACTCTGATCCAAGCACGGAAGAGAGTGACCTGCTCTCACCTCCACCTTAACTCTTACCCTAACATTAACCCTTACCCTAACCCTCCACCCTAACCCTAACTCTTACCCTTACCCTAACCTCTAACTCACTACCGATACTGACCAGGTCATTATCAGTAGTGACCAGGTCAGTATCAGTACTGGCCAGGTCATTATCAGTAGTGACCAGGTCAGTATCAGTAGTGACCAGGTCATTATCAGTAGTGACCAGGTCAGTATCGGTAGTGACCAGGTCAGTATCGGTAGTGACCAGGTCAGTATCGGTACTGACCAGGTCAGTATCGGTAGTGACCAGGTCAGTATCGGTACTGACCAGGTCAGTATCGGTAGTGACCAGGTCAGTATCAGTACTGACCAGGTCAGTATCAGTAGTGACCAGGTCAGTATAAGTACTGACCAGGTCAGTATCAGTAGTGACCAGGTCAGTATCAGTAGTGACCAGGTGAGTATCGGTACTGACCAGGTCAGTATCGGTAGTGACCAGGTCAGTATCAGTACTGACCAGGTCAGTATCAGTAGTGACCAGGTCAGTATAAGTACTGACCAGGTCAGTATCAGTAGTGACCAGGTCATTATCAGTACTGGCCAGGTGGTCACGGTTAATCCTGTGATTAGGACGCTTGTTCTGATTATTCTCCACCAATAAGAAATCACAAGGGCCTCCACTGACAATCAAACAAACCCACTCAGTCTCTCCCCTCCACCTCCAGGACGGGGCGGCCAGGGAGAGACATCAGACCCAGGAGGGATCTGACCCCGGCGTGGCCGGCTGCTGTCCTGCGTCTCCGGGTCGAGACCCCAGCCCTAGCCTAGCGCGCGGCCGTACGGCCGGCACTCAAACCAACAAACTGACGGGGGCTCCGCCTCGGCCCTAATCCCGCCCCCTCCATCGCGCCGGGCAGACTTCACGGAGAGCTAAGCCAAATCTTTGTTGAAAGGCAGGTAGGCTCATTAGAAAAGGGGGGAGGGTGGGGGGGAGGAGGGGAGGGGGGAGGAGGGGGGAGGCTATTCAGCCACCCCATTACCCAGAGCTCTTAGGGACGGCGGAGGAGACCCGGCCGCTGATTACATCTAGCAGGAGATGCATCAAAAAGCCGACCTGAAAGTGACTCCAAGATAAATAACCCAGCGTCGTCAAGTTTCATTCAGAGGGGGGAGAGGGAGGAGAGAGAGGGGGGGAGGGAGGAGGGGGGAGCTTTTAACTTAAATGGGAGAACTCAGGCAATTACACAGACAGGCAATCAGCTCGGATCAGGACGCGGTCTGAGGACCGGACGACAGAGCGGGCAGCCACCAGGACCCCGTCCCAGTACCCCGAGTCTACCAAGACCACATCCCAGTACCCCGAGTCTACCAAGACCATGTCCCAATACCCGGGTCTATAAAGACCATGTCCCAGTACCCGGGTCTATAAAGACCCTGTCCCAGTACCCGGGTCTATAAAGACCATGTCCCAGTACCCTGGTCTATCAAGACCACGTCCCAGTACCCCGGTCTACCAGGAACACGTCCCAGTACTCCTGGTCTACCAGGACAAAGTCCCCAATCTCCTGGTCTACAAGGAGCATGTGGACCTGGAAGGACGTGTTGTTATAGTTCTGGAAGACCACAGGGACATGGTGTTATAGTCCTTGACTATGGACCTATTCTATACCAGGGACCAATCGATATAATCCAATCAAAGTAGACTACAGATTAGTATTACTGTCGTATAACTACTGGAGCCGAATATAACTACTGTCGTAAAATACAGAGTAGAACTAGAATTAAGTACAACTACCCTAGCTGAATAGCGTAGAATACATAGAATAGAGTCAAACGGAGTAGAACCATCGTAGTAGAATAACCACAGTAGTACAACAGTAGTATGCAGCGGTATAATATAGGAGTAGAATAGAGAGCGCTTCGGAGCGGTCGTGGGATGCATGAGAAGGGGGAAGAGGAGGAGGGAAAACAAGATATCAAATATCACCAACATTCTTTAAAACACACACAGCCTTTCTAGATGGAGCGGAGTGTCTCCACTGTGATCAGCACATCTAACACCATCTAACACACCATCTAACACCATCTACCATCACCGCACACCGGGGGACAGGGGGGTAGGGGATAGACACCCACCTCGCTTGTCCTTTTTAAGAGTAATGGTTGGATCTGACGGCGGAGTTTGACGGGACGGAGAGTCAGATCGGACTGCGTGGAGCGGAATAAAAAGGCTTTAAACGTCCGTACAGTAGAAAAAGTTAGGCCGATGTATCGCTGGACAGACGGCCTCCAGGTCCGAGAGGAGAGCTGGCTGACGCACGGACCGGAGCGCAGGAACCAAGTGACACTTCGCAAATGGAGTTCTCAGATAGTATTTCCAGCGGGTAGGTTCCGTGGTGTCGGAGCCGGGGCGTCGGTCTGGGCTCTGCGGGGCAGCGGGTCCATGGCCCGGGGAAGTGGAGACGCACGCAGGCGGTAATGTCCTCCGCAAGAACGACAAGTGTGCAGCGAGACGCGTCTGAAGATATAAACACACACACACGCACACACATGTACACACACAAGACACCCGCTTCACGCACTGTCTTCGACGCGCGCCTCCGCATGTGTGGCTGACGGACGGAGGGCTCCGGTGGAGAGCTCTTTTAGCCGGCTGACGTCACGGTACCCGCATCCAATCACCGCGCAGTCGATTTAGGAGCAATAACAAAGGCAGCCAATCAGCGAAGTGGTTTATTATTATGTCTTCGTTCCTGGACGCGGAGAGCATGATTAAGATCGGATCGTGATATTATTATAATAATTATAATTATAATATATATAATGATAATAATAGTTATAGTAATGTAACCAAGTGAACAATCCTTCTCGTAAATTAGGATATGTTAAAGACGCGTTGAGAGGTTGTAAAGGAAACATTGTCCAAGTGTTGATTTTTCATTAGAATGATTACATTTCAACATCACGTGACGTGCCCCCAAAACACACCTCAGTTCAGTCGTGTTCACCACGGAAATATATGTGTTTGTTTATTCCTCCTTTCAAATGTCCAAAAGAACGACTCGTTCTCATCGTACTGAAGTCAAAGTGAACGTTAATAAAAAATGCTCTCTTACGGAACGTAATGGCGCCATCGTCTGGCGACTCCTGGTACTGCAGCATGCCCCGCTGATTCGCAAACCCATTAAATTAATCTTTAGTTCACTGGTTGGACCATAATCTGAAAGACCTCGATGGCTATTTAATCCGATAATTTATTTAATCCTACACTATAAATTCGCCCAATATAATTTTTTTTTCAATATAATTTTTTTCTAACGGATAAAGACTTGCCATCTTTTACAACATATTTACTCGGGATAATTCGCTCCTGACATGTTCCCTAATGCAGAGTGTAGTGTGATTTATGACTTTTAAATAGCTTGTTACGGAGGTTCACTCTATCACCATCGCTGCTGCCCGGCTCACAGAGCGTTTTACCCCCAGAGAAGCCCCGGGTTCCCCCTATCAGACAGATCGGACGAGCCGCAGCAGGTCCGAGCCTGCTGGAGACCTGGGGCCGGAGCCGGCCACGGGGAGCGGGGAAGTTTTCCTGGAGAGTTGGAGAGCCTCTCTTCAGAGTGACTTGAGATTCAGGGAGCAGATTAGTTTAGTTTGGTATTAGATTAGTTTTACATGACAAAACGGCTTCATTAGCGCGCCGGGGCTTCATTAGGAAGACATCAGACTCATGAAGAATATCTCCTTCTTGAGTGTAATTGTTTAATTATTCCGTCCGCTCCGACTTGATTTCCCTTCTGGCAGACGACTTCTCCCGGCTCTTCATCCTCCTCCTCTTCCTCGTCGTCTTCAAACCGAGTCGAACAAAAACGCGCCACGGACGCCAGTGAATGTCCCGCTCTCCCAGGAATGATTAATTGATATAAATGATTAAAACAGAGGAGAATTATGAAGCGGAATTGAAAGGGGTCCTCCCAAAGCGCCCTGTTTGTTGCGGGTCTGTTTTAATGAGCTTTTCATAACTGGGCAGGAGGAATCACTCCTCCTCCTCCTCCTCTTCCTCCCGCGGAATAATTACGACGAGGAAGGGCACCCGGGACTTTGAGTGAGTGTGTGTGCGTGTGTGCGTGTGTGTGTGTGTGTGTGTGTGTGTGTGTGTGTGTGGGGGGGGGGGGGTTTGGTTTGTGTTTATCTTGGTATATTATAAACATCAACAATAGTGTGGGGGGGGGGGGGGGGGGGGGGGTCTCAACGCTCTCAACTTAAAGTACTTCAGATGAAGAAGGGGCTAATATGTGATGCTACTGGAATACTTTGAACATGGATTCATAGGATACTATGATACTGGTCTGTGGTACTGGTACTGGTAGGGTTCTGTCGTACTGGTACTGGCAGTGTTCTATGTGTTGCGTGTGCGTGCGTGCGTGCATGTGTGTGTGTGTGCGCTCTATCTGCTCAGCAGAGAGACGGGGGGTGAGCCGGCCTGACTGATGCAGGAGATTAAAGCCGTGATTATCTCCTGATAGAGAACAAGCCTCTCAGGGACGTGCACGGGGAGCGTGCACACTGAAAGTGCACGCTGCACGTACATGCCCTCCAATCTCCAAATGAGATCTGCTAAGTGAGTAACTGGCTGCTTGTTCACAAACACTTTACATTACAGACCCAGCAGCCCTCAGACAGACCTCTGGAGTGGGGAGGGACACACAGACCGGACCGGACCGGACCGGACCGGACTGGACCGGACCGGACCGGACCAGACCAGACCAGACCCCGTTCATAGGGGGAAAACTTTATTGTCCGTCAACGGGGGGACACACAATCCTCTTTGACATGGATCACGTTACAACATAAAGACCCACAACGTCTGGACACGAACGTTGTTCCTCTCTCTTCTGACACACGCGGTTGAATCTGATTAGAGGCAATATTGTGGTGAAGCCGTCTGCGAGAGCAGGAACAACCACTTCACAACGCTGCCCTGAGGTCTCTGATGAGCTCTGGGCCCACAAACCATATTATACTGTCTATATATATATATATATATATGATATTGTATATATATATATATATATTATATTGTAGAGAGGAACTGAAGCTCTGTCTGGCCGGCTTCAACATCACTAGTGGGCGTGAACCCCCAGATGATCCATCTATCGATCTCCCAGTCTGCCCAGTGGACGCACTGGGAGGCTAACCCCTCCTACATCCGGGCGGACTCTCCCAGCACTGATGTCACCGGAGGGTTAGAATCTGAAAGCGCTTTTGACACGAAAGTCTGCTTGCGTTGGATGTGAATGAGCGCATGTGTGTTTGTGTGTGCGTGCATATGCTTGTGTGTGTGTGTGTGTGTGTGTGTGTGTGTGTGTGTGTGTGTGTGTGTGTGTGTGTGTGTGTGTGTGTGTGTGTGTGTGTGTGTGTGTGTGCGTGTGTGCTTCTGAGTGTGTGTGTGTGGGTGTGTGTTTGTGTGTGCATGTGCTTCTGAGTGTGTGTGTGTGTTGTATGCAGACACGCGTGTGTCATATGTGAACATGTGTTTACTTGGTGGGTTTAGCATGTAGCGTTCTCTGCGTATCTAAGTGGTCGGTAAACGCAGTCTGCTGATCGGTTTCCTCTTAAGGGATAAACACTGCAGCGTAGTGACACACACACACACACACACACACAAATCTCATTCACACACATACACGTGCACGGACACACAGACACACACACACACACACAAACCTCATTCACACACATAAACGTGCACGGACACACAGACACACACACACAAACAAAACACACACAAACATCATTCACACACGCACACACACACACATACACAAACACACTCAACGCACACATAGCCAAACACCTTTATTCACACCCACACACACGCATACTTGCACACACACACACACACACACACACACACACACACCACACACACTCCCCGACTCAAACAGCCGGCGCCGCTTTCTAGAACAATATTGCTTTAATGAAATGTCGTGAATCCTTAATGAGAGCCACGTCTCGTGATAAATCTCACAATTATTCTTGCGCACGTGAGCGGAGTGTGAAACTCATCCGTCAGGCCGAATTAGCAGGGATGCATTAGGCTACGGCGGCTGGTAGGGACACACTATATTAGACGCTTACACCCATTCCTTTAATTGGAACCATCTTTCATTTGGCTCCCAGCCTCACTTTAGTGAATGACTGCTCCTTCACTTCCCATCCACACAGACGCCGTTTACACAACCGCGGTGCGAGCAGCACAGAGAACACAACACAGCCTATATATACAGTATATAGATATATATATATACAAAGTGCACAGGTGGAGATGTCTTCATCGTGTATTGCTTAGCATTGGGGGGGGGGCTGTACTGATAAATAATACATTTGTGTTACTATGAATGGCTGCTACATTTAGCAGACACCTTTCTGCAAAGCAACCTACAGCAACTTTAGATTTGATTAATAAGCTTGGAGGGGTCAGGGGTCACATGCTATATGAGGCCCGCAGGAGGCCTATACAGGTAGGATGGGAACATCAAACTGTACAACAAACAACTACACAACACACAATGAAGACGCACAATCGTGGCGGGCATCTCCTGCTGTGTGCTTTGTTTTACAGCGCCGGTCAACACCGGAGATAAGACGCCGGATTGATTCCTGAGGGGAACTCAAACCACTCCCCAAAGCACGGGTCCTGATAGAACCGCCGCCTTTAGATAGATTCAACCATCGACCCTTATCAACGCACTCAATTAATACTACAGGAGAGAGAGAGGGGGGAGGGGGGAGAGGGGGGAGAGAGGAGAGAGAGAGAGGGGGGGGGGGGAGAGGAGAGGAGAGGAGAGAGAGAGAGAGAGAGAGAGAGAGAGAGAGAGAGAGAGAGAGAGAGAGAGAGAGAGAGAGAGAGAGAGAGAGAGAGAGAGAGGGAGAGAGGAGAGAGAGGGGGGGGACAGGAGAGTGAGGGGGAGACAGGAGTGAGAGAGAGAGAGGGGGGAGACAGGAGAGAGAGGTGGGAGACAGGAGAGACAGAGAGGGGGGGGAGACGGGAGAGAGCGAGAGAGAGGGGGGGGGGGGGGGGGGAGGGGATGGAGGGTCACATGTGACTTCATTGTTTCCGGCTACTCAAAGTCTGCCTCAGGCCTGGCAATAGCTGGCCTCTCTCTCTCCTTCTCTCTCCCTCCCTCCCTCCCTCTCCCCCCCCCCCCTCTCTCTCTCTCTCTCTTCACCCCCTGCCTTCCCCTCTTTCCCTTCCCTCCCTCTCTACCTCACCCCCCTTCCTTGGTTCAGTCTCCCCCTTCTCCTCCCTCTCTCTCCCATCGTCTCTCTACCTCTTTCTCCCTGTCAGTCTTTCCCTCCTCCCCTCTCTCGCCCTCTTTACTCCCAACCCTCAGTCTCTCTCCCCTTCACTCTCTTCCCCTCTTTAATACTCTCCTCTCTCCCTCCCTTTTTTCTCCCCCCTCTCTCTCCTCTATCCCTCCCTCCCTCCTCCACTCTTCTCTCCCTCCCTATCTCTCTCGTTCCCCCTTCTCTCTCTCCCTCTCTCTCTATCTGAATCTCTCTCTTGCCCTTTCTCTTCCTCTCTGCCCCTCTGTCCCAAGTTTTACCACATGTAAATTCATAAGTAAATCACGCATTGTAAAGCGATTGAGTATGAACAACTTTCATGTGTAATTTTATGGTTGTTTTTCACCAGTTTATTTCATTAGCAGGCACACACACACACACACACACACACACACACACACACACACACACACACACACACACACACACACACACACACACACACACACACACACACACACACACACACACACACACACACACACACACACACTCCAAACCAGTCCAAGATGTGAGGTATAGCTGTGACTGGCCGATACATATCTGCAAGCTAATAACAGAGGATTTAAGAGGGAGATTTCTTTATTGAAATTCCAAGAGTGAGATTTTTTTAATTAAATGACTGGAGAAGAGGCAATATTGAGACAGATGTTCAAATGTTTGCTCTGCTGTCGAAAGGAAAGCTTCTTAAAGCCTAATGGACGCCTTCCAGAGCTCGGACCGGGGTCCGCCGCACACAACGCTAACCGCACACGCTCAGAACGCTCAGAACGGACAACGCTCAGTCACAACACAACGCTAACCGCACACAACGCTAACCGCACACAACGCTCCGAACGGACAACGCTCACCACAACGCTGACCGCACACGCGAACGGACAACTCCCACCACAACGCTGACCGCACACGCTCAGAACGGACAACGCTCACAACACAACGCTCGCCGCACACGCTCAGAACGGACAACGCTCAAAACACAACGCCCAGAACTTTGAGAACGCTCACCGCACACAACGCACCACAATCAAGTTCCGAACGCACAACTCTAACCGCTCAGAACGCACAATGCACATGCTCAGAACGCACAACGCTAACTGCTAAGAACTCTCAACGCACATAATCAGAACGCTCAGAACGCTCACACCATTCACCACTCGGCGCTCACGCCCGACGACGCCATGTTGGTTTAAAACAGCGGCCTCGGAGTCACGCGCCGCCGCCACACGGAGCCGCGTGATTGGAGGGGAAATACCAACTGGAGCCCAACAAAGGAGGAAACACGCTACAGTCAACTCTGCCTGGCTCTCCCTGTCGCACACACGCACGTACAGACCCACACGCACACACACACACACACACACGTACAGACCCACACACACACACACACACAGACACTGTCGCACACACGCACGTGCACACGCACATGCAGGCTCTCACACACTAGCCCTCACACATACACAAGCCCCCCCCCACACACACACACACACACACACACACACACACACACACACAACCACACACACACACGCCCCCACACGGGAAATAGCCCCCTTATCTCCCCCATCTCATTTAGAGTTGATTGCTGTCGGATTATAATGCAATCACCACACTGTGTGATGGGTAACCATGGGAACGGGTTTTAACTGTTTATCTTGCCTGAGATCTTAATTTAAGTTTGAACACTCTGGATCACAGGCATACGGGCGAGAGACATGGGAACCCAGCGAGAGAGGGGAGAGAGAGAGGGGGGAGGGAGCTGTGATGAATACGCAGAAACAGACACATTCCTGTTCTTTTTGTTGGATTTCATTTGCAATTAAATTTGTCTTTCAGAGGGAAAATCAATTTATGATGACAATCCGCCGGGCGTCTGAAAGCCAGGACGCTCCCGCCGCACCCTGGGAAGGGAGAAAGAATGCGGCTAATCTCGGCAAAATGAATCATTCACACTTTATTTGGACATCTGTGTTACCTCCCCCCTCCTCCTCCCCCCCTCCTCTTCTAGCCCGCTTCATTCACATGTGACAGTTTTATTAGTCGGGTGCAGGTGGCGTGCGCGGCGTTCCTGGCGCGTCGTTCCTCGTGCGGCGGTCGGAAGAGAACACAGAGCGCCGGAGACGACGGAAAGGAAGAGGCCCGAGAAGTTTAGGAACGTTTGTTAAACCGTTTTTAAAGAAGATGTACAATTTAAAACAAGCTTCTTTGGGTTCAAAAGGAAAGATTCATGAAGGGAGAGCCATGAAGACCCATGATGCTCTCTGTCTGGTCACCTCACAGTTTATTAATAGAGACGGTTCCGACACACACACACACACACACACACACACACACACACACACACACACACACACACACACACACACACACACACACACACACACACACACACACACACACACACACACACACACACACACACACACTAACCTCCACTGCCTGTGTCCTGGATGAGGGAGGGGTCACGTGCGCACCCTTTAGTATCCAGCGCAGCATCTCTGGAAAGCAGTTTGGGTAATTTACTGCCATTGTACATTTTCCAGGAAAAATCGAAATCCTGTTAATCTTGATGAATTTTAAGGCGAAAAAGATGATGCTGAGGCCGAACTGCTGCCAGAGAGTCGTACCGCTGAGTGAAGATCTGGAAATGGTACAGAAACTCATATTTATTGCCCCAAAAACATGTCATTCAAATCTCTAGAACATCCCAACTGCTTTTCCAGATGTTCAGGGCTGGTTTTAAGCAAGGGTAGGCAATTTATTGTCATATTTATCAAATTGTCCTTGCATAAGGACAGTAATCGATAAATCAAACGCTAGGATAAAAAAAAGAACAATATCCGGTACCTCTGACTGTCACAGGCCTTTGAGCCTGTCCAATGGATGGCTTACTTGTCTGTGTACTTACCTAGCTAGCTGGCTTCTTGCAGACCTGTTGCTTAAGCTAGCAGGTAGCCAGCTGCAGACCTGTTGCTAAGCTAGCAGGCTAGTCATCTGTTTTGGGGGAGTGGCCTTGAAGGGAGGCCGGAAGAAATGTATTTTTCAGTTTGTTATTTTCAAAATCAAGCTTACATCGAGTGGTTTCTTTACATCGCCTACCCTAACTTTAAAGCCCCTATTCGTAGTTTACGAGAAGACGTAAGAAACGACAAGTCCCATGAGCCCTTGTTTGCAAGAGCTCCATTCACCCTGGTTCCTTCTAAACTTTTCTTTTTTAGAAAAGGTTTTTTGAAAACATGTGTTTGTAATAATGATAATGATGTTATCAGTACCAGTGGATCTTGCAAATTCATCTGTGACTCTTATTTCATCTTAAAAGGATACATGTGTTCGGATAATTTGTCAATTTTATCACGGATGGCTTATGTCGGTGACAAAATATTCAAAATTAAATTCCACCAAAAGGTCAATAGTTTAAACCGAGATTACAAACTTAATTGAACATTATGTTGAACTTTAACATAATGATTTGTTTATTGGATATGTGTGATGTATGCCTTACTATTTAATAACTCTCATAGCAGAACTATGAGCCACATACAGAGAAAACGAAAACGTTATTAAATGTTATTTAAGGAGAGCGATGCAAACAATGCACATATTAAACCGGGCTCGATCGATTTGGGTTTATTTGAAATGAAAAAGCGAGTTATGAGTGGTGCATTTAACGGAGCACTGTATGTACATTCACTGTCAGGCCCTTTAATTCTCAAGGTCTTTCAGCAGCCCAGCTTTGAACAAAGAAAATCAATGTTCCATCATAGGATGGACCATCTGAAGGCTAACATCATTACAGAGCCATATCTCCAACTCTCTGTTTAATCTGCCCTCCTTTCACCCAGACGCTCCCCATTTCCTGTGTGTCCCTCACTCCACACATTCATCCAATCACAGCAGCCACATTCACAGGGAAATATGGTGAATTGGTTTGGTGGCCAATCAATAGCAAGCTAATTAAGGGGTTATGAGAGGGGTTGTGGATCTATAGAAGCGCGGGCGGGAGGACGGAGACGGTGTCACTGGAATATCATCGCGGACGTTTGGATATCATCGTTCGTTTGAGCTGCATAGTCACTTGTACTCGTGTACTTTTAGCATATGCTTATGTATAATTAGGTTTTGACCGTGAACAGTGATAGATTGAATGGAGCGTAAACGGTGGTTGTAATTGGGTCACCCTTTCATTCATTCATCAGCCATTTGACCGGACGACATGGACGCGACATATGTGGCGGCATTAGATTAAATGATGACGATGCGTGGCACTTGAGTTCTGCTGGAGGTTTATTTGCGATACTTCTCCTGAGTTGAGTGTGGGAGCGCACTCGAGTCTGAAGAAGAGCTTTCTCTGTTTCTCTCACGGAGAGTTCGGCTGTCGTTGTGAATGGATCCCATGAAAGGGATTCAAGAGCCTTTGGTTCGTAGGAATTCAAGTCAAGTCACGTCTAGAGAGCGTGATATAAAAAAGCATAAAAATGTGTCAAATAAATGCATAAAACATAAACTTCTATACATCGGCATTCCACTAATTTCAATGATTACTGATCAGGTGTTGTGTGATCAGTGTGGTATTGATTAAGCCAACAGCACTTGGACGTGGAGGCGATAGCTAGTTGGTTTTTGATTATTAGCTCACCGTCGTCTAGAGACCTCAGTCCTCTCTGCTCCTCCACCTCTCCGTCTGACTCCTCCACCTCTCCGTCTGACTCCTCCACCTCCCTCTGTCTCTCTCTGCTCCTCCACCTCCCTCTGTCTCTCTCTGCTCCTTCACCTCTCCGTCTGACTCCTCCACCTCCCTCTGTCTCTCTCTGCTCCTCCGCCTCTCCACCCCTGTCTGCTCCTCCACCCCTGTCTGCTCCTCCACCCCTGTCTGCTCCTCCACCCCTGTCTGCTCCTCCACCCCTGTCTGCTCCTCCGCCTCTCCACCTCTGTCTGCTCCTCCACCTCTGTCTGCTCCTCCACGTCTGTCTGCTCCTCCACCCCTGTCTGCTCCTCTCCCTCTCCCTCCCTCCCTCCCTCCCTCCCTCCCTCCCTCCCTCCCTCCCTCCCTCTCTCTCTCTCTCTCTCTCTCTCTCTCTCTCTCTCTCTCTCTCTCTCTCTCTCTCTCTCTCTCTCTCTCTCTCTCTCTCTCTCTCTCTCTCTCTCTCTCTCTCTCTCTCTCTCTCTCTCTCTCTCTCTCTCTCTTCCTCCTCCCTCCTCCGCCCCAGACTCTGTTTGTTGCACAAACCTCCAGAGTTTGATTGTAACAAAAAAAAAAAACAAGTTGAACTCCGAGAACAAAACGAAAAATTAAGTTCTGATTACGATTATGGGACGTGACACTTTGCTGATTTCGAATCAGCGAGGCCAAATCTCACAAAGCCTGTCACCGGCGGAGGCTCTGCTTGGCAAATCCCTCCCCAATCAAAAGTTTTGCTCTATATAATTTTACGCAATCAGATTTCTCCACAGTCATCCAGTGCAATCAGGTAATCAGAGGGGAGCATTAACAAGACAAATGGGCTCTAAAAAGTGGGTGCACTCTGCCTGGAGGAAGTCCCCGCGGAGAGGGCCCTCTCTCCACCCTGATTACCTCTATCACCCTCATACGGCGCCGCGCCCCCCGCCACACGCCCGCGGGCGCGCCCCGCACGTCGCCGTCACCGCGGCGATGAATGTCATTAAGCCGTTGTCGAGGTGACGGGCGGCAGGGGGGGGGGGGTGTTGCTCTTAACACACCTTGGTCAAGTGATTAGTCAGGGGCCGTTGGGCCGCGGCGCGGTGTAGCGTAGCGTACGGGGCGTGGAGCAGGGCTCTGCTCACGACCCGGTCTGTGGACTCGCTGGGACGCGTGCGTACGGAGGCTGGGCCCCCCGGGGGGTCCGCAAGGAACCGCGGGGGGGTCCGCGGGGAACCGTCGCAGTGCAGCAGCAGCTGTAGGACGTGATGGTAAGGTTTACTCAGCTAATGAAGGGCTGATTAGCCGCTGCTCCAGGTGAAATCAAGAACCGATGAGCCTGGGAAAGAGGAAAACAACCTCCTGAAAACAGTCTGAGCAACAGCCAGACAGCTAAACAGTGCGTGGCTGATGTTCAGGAGGAGTGTCTGTATTTTAGCTTCAACAACCGATCCCCACTTGTGTAGTGTCATGGCATGACAACACACAAATGCACTTATGCTTCAAGTTTTGTGTTTATTGAGTCATTTTGGAGATGCTTTTATGCAGGGTGAGCGACAGTGAACGCAGACGCAGGTCATGGAGCAGCAGGTAGGGGTTATGCATCATCGTAGGAAAACAGGTCATCTCCCACCAGTCAACTCTGGACACTGAGGATGGTCTGTGTTGGTCTGGGGTCAAACAGCACAGCTGCTGCTCTGTCCAACCGTTGCGTCAGCCAGGTCCTGTGAGATTATGATGGTCTTGTGTTCATTTGCAGTAATGACCCCTGGTTAACTGCATACGTTCTCCTATTGACTTATCAGAGCAAAGTGTTCTTTTGACTCGGGTCAGGGCCTTAAGGTTGACCTAGTTTTTCACATTATTATTCAGAACATAGAACAGAGTCAGGATCAGGAGTTAGGGTTCAGAGAGAGAGAGAGAGAGGATGGGCTTCAGAGAGAGAGAGAGGATGGGCTTCAGAGAGAGAGAGAGAGAGAGAGAGGATGGGCTTCAAAGAGAGAGAGAGAGAGAGGATGGGGTTCAGAGAGAGAGAGAGAGAGGATGGGGTTCAGAGAGAGAGAGAGAGAGAGAGAGGATGGGCTTCAAAGAGAGAGAGAGAGGATGGGGTTCAGAGAGAGAGAGAGAGAGGATGGGGTTCAGAGAGAGAGAGAGAGAGAGAGAGGATGGGTTCAGAGAGAGCGAGAGCGAGAGAGAGAGAGAGAGAGAGAGAGAGAGAGAGAGAGAGAGAGAGAGAGAGAGAGAGAGAAAGAGGATGGGGTTCAGAGAGAGAGAGAGAGAGAGAGAGAGGATGGGGTTCAGAGAGAGAGAGAGAGGATGGGGTTCAGAGAGAGAGAGAGAGAGAGAGGATGGGGTTCAGAGAGAGAGAGAGGATGGGGTTCAGAGAGAGAGAGAGGATGGGGTTCAGAGAGAGAGAGAAGATGGGGTTCAGAGAGAGAGAGAGGATGTGGTTCAGAGAGAGAGAGAGGATGGGGTTCAGAGAGAGAGAGAGGATGGGGTTCAGAGAGAGAGAGAGGATGGGGGTTCTACTCACAGAGATCCTCCTGCCAGCAGGGTTATGGAGCTGGCTGGTTCCATCGTTGAGCAGCCTTTTTTTTATAATTCTCGTTTTGGACGTCGCCCCAGACTCCGCCCCTGGGTTGACGCCAACGCTAAGAGGAGCCTCCTTCAGTACATTGGTACAAGATATCAATGACAATACATTAAAATCATCTCTGGACTGCTGGCCAACTGGAGAACCGCTCTGCCAAGACTTCCATGATACCATCGATACCATCTTTATTATTATCCCTCAGCCAATCATTCAAATCTTTTGACCAATCACGACTGCCTTTATTCAGATCGATCACCAATCAGAGTGCCTTTTGTTTTAACCTACGGCTAATCAGAACCCTGCTTTGATCTTATCGTCAGGCCAATCAGAACCCACCATCATTCTGAATCATTCATCCAATGAAAGAAAGCCCTCTCTATTTCAAATCATTTGGCCGAGTGATTCTTGGCTGTGAAAGAGTTGGTGAAAAAGAAGTGTGTTAACGACAAAGGACAACAGCGGACTGAGAGAGAGGGCCCCTCGGCCCCTAATGAAGACTGTTCACAGCCAGAGGCTCTGGTCCTCATCAGGGTGTTCTGCACGTGGCTCTGGTGTCGGGGACACTCAGCCAATTACGGGCAGGAGGACTCATGGAGAGGACTCATGGAGCGCCACAACGGAGCCCCCGCCACCGCTCAGCGCGCTACGCTCTGACGTACGACCGCCTCAGCGCTCACATCGCCTGGCATGGTCCTGTGTGGTCAGCAAGGACTCGTGTGTATGAGGTGAACCGCATTTCAGAGCTTGATTCGGCCAGCTCCATGTCCGTCCTGCTCTGTGTTGAGGAAGGCGACGGGTTGGAGACCAGTCTGGGACCGCCCTGATCATCGTTCTTCCACTCCGGAGCACTTTTGTTTATCGGATTTACATACAGGCCCCCCCACAGCAGCTGGCGTCCACCTTATCTCAGGTCTGACCGGGACCAGATTACGGACCCTATCTTTCATTTGGTTCATTGTGCATGAAGGGTAATGGCCCAGAGATAAGTGTTTCCTCTGACCGGGACCAGAACCAATCTCTTTCGGACACGGCTGCCGTGCCGAGCTATTTGCTGGCCGGTCGTACGGATGTTGGGGGGGCTTGGGTGTGGGGGGGGGGGGGGGGGGGCTAAGCTCCGCGCCGCTGTGGGCTTCAATCTTTCAATCCGACAGCCTCTTTACCATCGCAAAGCTCGGCTGCTCGCGCGGAGGCCTGCGATCA
>NC_044059.1:12800311-12835311 GCF_902167405.1 Gadus morhua | reverse complement strand
GTCTCCTCAATGGAGCCTTTGTCAGCAGCGCCAGGGGCCAGCGGAGGACGGCCTAGCACACCCCAGAACCGGCACACCACCACCCCAATCCTGGTCCACCAAGACCCCCAGAGCCGGTCCACCAACACCCCAGTCCTGGTCCACCAACACCCCAGTCCTGGTCCACCAACACCCCAGTCCTGGTCCACCAAGACCCAAGACCTGGTCCTCAGAGAACCCCAGGTTTGGCCTACCCAGACCCATAGGCCCTGCCTACAGACACCCCCAGGCCAGGTCTACAGAGACCCAAGATCCTGGTCCACCAACATAGCCACGGCTCACCAATGCCACCCTGGAGCAGACCAGCTTGTATAATGATCATTGATTGTTGACCAGTCCAGGTCAACTGTCACTAATCTCGGGGTCTAGACTCTGAGCAGAAAAGTGATACCCCTGCAGTTCACCATAATGAGGTTCTGGGTGTATTCCAGTACACATCACAATGAGGGTCTGGGTATAGTCCATTACACATCATAATTAGGGTCTGGGTGTAGTCCATTACACCCTATAATGAGGTTCTGGGTATAGTCCGTAACACATCATAATTAGGGTCTGGGTGTAGTCGAGTACACATCATAATTAGGCTCTGTGTGTAGTCCATTACACCCCATAATGAGGTTCTGGGTCTGGGTAATAGTCCAGTCCAGACACCACTCCACCACCAGCCTAGTGTGTCTCTGAGGTGTGCGACCACCTGACCATTGACCACTACCTTCGTCTAACCCCCAGACTCTCCCGCTGAGTCGTCCCCCCTGGTTTAAACACCACACGTCCTGCAACCATGGACAAGTGGGAGCACTGGTGGTGTTCAGAGAAACCAGTTGAATCCCCCATGAGCCCACGCTGGTCCACCACCACGGCGGCCGGGGGCGGAGCCTCGCTCTACCGCCCTCCATTAAAGAAACGCCGCTTATTATGCTGTTAGGTCGGCGCCCGTGCAGCCAATGAAGGAAGTGGAGGCTCCTCTTCCACAGGGTCACATGACCGCCTCATGGAATGTATGTCACAAAAGAGCACTATGGCTGAGGGGGGGGAGGGGGGGTGGGGGGTGGGGGGGGGGCACCGCATTCAAGCACTAATTAGAAAAATTAGATCTGTGAAAGACAGCGAGTGATCGTGGCCTTCAGCCTCCCTGCCTCCCTGCCTCCACACAATGCAGGGGGGAGGAGGGGGAGGGTAAATAATTTAATCTATTATCTGCTCTGGGAAACTCATCAGCCACACTCCACAATAGACACGCTCTGAACCACTGATTGCATTCTCCTCTCTCCTACTCTGTCCTCTCTCTCTCTCTCTCCTCTCTCACCTCTGTCTCTCTCTACCTCTCTCTCCTCCCTCATGGTGACAGAGGAGAAAAAGGCCCCAGTGTGAGAGGAGAGAGTGGGGGGGGGGGGGGGAGGGAGAGCAGGCAGTGGAATAGAGTGAGCAAAGGGAGAGAGATGAAGGGAGAGAGAGAGAGAGAGAGAGAGAGAGAGAGAGAGAGAGAGAGAGATCCACCAAGGTGAAACATGCTTCAGTCTAATTAAGAGTATCACAGTTTTCTGTTTGAGGTCAGCCCCCCCGCTTTGTTCCATGCTCCTGAATGCTGTTACATTATGTTCTGACCCCCCAGCCCCCCCCCCACACACACACACACACACACACACACACACACACACACACAAAAACATCATTAAAACATCACACTGATTTCAGTGTGATGTTTTGAAAATATCCCTAGGTTAAATTATATTCAATCAATAGGCCTATCTAAAATATATATATTACGCATCGTAAAATATATACATTTATCACGCAATAATTAATTCAACATAGCCTTTTGAAACCTGCCGCGGAGCTTATTGTAGTGCGGGCGGATTACCAGCCATTGATCAGAGCTAACATCTCTGTGCTTCCTGCCGTGGAGACTCCATGATGTTCGCTCCGGGCTCTCCCTCTCCGCCGCCGTCCGTGCCAGACTTAATTATAGTCAGAATGTCAGGAGCTGGCTGCCCGGCCTGGCCCGCTGCCGTGTGCGAGCACCATCTCACCTGCTCTCCGGCACCGTGTGTGTGTGTGTGTGTGTGTGTGTGTGTGTGTGTGTGTGTGTGTGTGTGTGTGTGTGTGTGTGTGTGTGTGTGTGTGTGTGTGTGTGTGTGTGTGTGTGTGTGTGTGTGTGTGTGTGTGCAGGCACGCACACAGTGTTATGATGTGGTAATGTTGGGGCCTGTGGACTCACTCCGGGCTTCTCCGCTCTGCTCCGGTTGCTTTGTGGAGCAGCGGAGAGAAATCTATCCCGAGGTCAAACAACCTCGAGATTCTGAGAAACACGCAGTTTCCTCTCTTATCGCGAAGTCATCCCCCTAAAACACCGCGGTTTCCCTAACTTCGATTGACTAAAAGAGGTAGTGTTTGGGGTAAATCATGCCGCACCCCACCCGTGTTTAGATGCGTTATATTACATCCACGGAGAAACCTTTTTTGTGTTTGAGTTTTGGGTGAAAACAGCGCTAATGGACACATCATGAAAAAGCCCCCATTTCCCCTCACTGAACACGGTGCTCAATTTACACTCCCCGCCTGAATTAATTTCGGGGGTGTCATTATGCAGGTGCTGCACATATTTTCCGAGACCAAGTGACTCTATTTATAGCGGTCCGCTAGGCCTGAGAGCCAACTATATCTAATGGGGTAATGTCTGTGCGTAATGGTAATGCGCTCCTAGTTTGTTCCGTTTGGCTCGGTCCAGGTGCGTAACAGTAACAGTCAGTGAGTCGCTGCGGCCTCGTCCAGAGGCGCCACGGCGCCCCCTGGTGGCCGCTTGGGTTCAGCGCATCACATCAGACATAAACTCTGTGTAGAGTCTAGTATAACGCTGACTACCACAATCAAACCAACATATCACCATTGGAATATACAAAAAACAAGCATTTACTATACTTCGTGAAGTAACAATATATATAATTCACAAATTGAATTAGTTTTGTTTGTGGTAAAAAGAAAATAGCGGAGAAGCCGAAGCGTTTCCAACCAACATCTGCACCGTTGGATTAGGAGAGCAAACAAACACGGGTTCCTAAAGTGTGCAGTAAATCAGGGTACCCTCGTGAAATCTGCTGCTGCTAATTAACCTTCAAGCTAATCAGCCACAATCAATAGTGTGCGCGGGCGTTTTTAATTGAGAATAAGTCATTATCGCACTGTATTCATCGTGCTAATGAAGCAGGGCTGCAATACGCCTGCAGCTCCAAACCGCTAATTACGTTCTAGTTCCTCAGATGGGTCGGTTCTCCTTGTGTCCACAGCGGATCAGAGCGGGAGGGGGGTGGGCCCACGCCCCCCTACTGACACACACATACACACACACGCACGTACACGCACACGCGCACGCACGCACGCACGCACGCACCCCTCTCAGTCCCCGTCCTACAGAAGGGAACGGGACTAGGGGGTAACGGGATTGGGGGGTAACGGGGTGCACTCAGTCAGTAGTGTGCGTGGTCCTCATTCAGTGGACCACGTGGGGCTGGACGATCCAAGTTGATCACAACTGCAGTAGTGCTGTGTGACCTAGTTACTAACAAAGATGGATGCATGCGTATATATGTGTAAATACACGTATGTTTTATATCTTTATATAAACATATATATATGCAGATGTATGCATGACACATGTCTTTAGTTATATTTATATATATATATTCATATCTTTATTTATGTATCTTTATGTATTTATGTATAAATATATATTTGTTTATGCATCTGTATACATGTTTAATCTAAACAAGCACATTTAATTATTAAAATAAGCTCCAGTGAAAACCCTTACAAATCTCCTCAGGTGTGCTAAGGGACTTTTAGACCCTGAAGTTTACTCAATTATATCCTGCATATTCAAATTCTCCAGTTACAATAACCCATAAATGTAACGATATATTTATGTTTAGTGGATTCCAAACGGGAAGTTCCAAGAAGATGGAATGTTGTATAATATAATAATCTCGATTCATTCGTCAAAGAGCTGCATTCACAAATGCAACATTAGTTTATTAGCTGTGTTACAGAATAGTGCAGCAAATGAACAGTCAAGTGCACATTTCAAAGGTCAAAGGTTAAAAATCTCCAGCAACTCGTGTCAATGATATGTCTCAATCGACGCGGAAACACAAACATAAAACCAAACTGAACCAACACTGTGACAGGAACGGTGAGGTGGTTATCTACTGCCCACAGAGCGGGGGATGAAGGGGTCAAAACGTCACTTCATCGCTCTAAATTGGTCCCAGGAATATATATATATATATATTCAACACTGCATGCTAACGCTGCTCACGAACAATCCCTTGATACTTCCCCCATCATTCTAATTATTGGCGCGTGAACATTAGGGGTTAAGCTCAAAGTGTAAAGACGGCATAGAAAAACAAGATGGCAGCTCCAGCATTAAGAAAACCCTGAACCTGTTTGGAGGGGGAGCGGCCAGAAAATAACCGAACCAGAACTCTGAGCGCTCAGCGAGCCAGCTTCAAGAGTTCAGCTGAACACCGAGCTCTCAGCGAGCCAGCTTCAAGAGTTCAGCTGAACACCGAGCTCTCAGCGAGCCAGCTTCAAGAGTTCAGCTGAACACCGAGCTCTCAGCGAGCCAGCTTCAAGAGTTCAGCTGAACACCGAGCGCTCAGCGAGCCAGCTTCAAGAGTTCAGCTGAACACCGAGCTCTCAGCGAGCCAGCTTCAAGAGTTCAGCTGAACACCGAGCTCTCAGCGAGTCAGCTTCAAGAGTTCAGCTGAACACCGAGCGCTCAGCGAGCCAGCTTCAAGAGTTCAGCTGAACACCGAGCGCTCAGCGAGCCAGCTTCAAGAGTTCAGCTGAACACCGAGCGCTCAGCGAGCCAGCTTCAAGAGTTCAGCTGAACACCGAGCTCTCAGCGAGCCAGCTTCAAGAGTTCAGCTGAACACCGAGCTCTCAGTGAGCCAGCTTCAAGAGTTCAGCTGAACACCGAGCTCTCAGTGAGCTTCAACGATGGGTTCAGCTCGGCTGCTTTCTAACACAAGAGCAGCTTGTGAGGAGAACAACTCCTTCTGCAACATGGAGACCGATCTCTGACCAATGACGCCAAAGCTCAAATTCCCGACCCCAGTCGAGTGGGACCCCCAGCCCTCTAACCCTTTACCTCCCACCTCGTCTCCTACCGGCTCCTCACGCAGATGTTCTCTCCTCTTCCTCAGACCAGAGCATGAAGCCTCCTGGGCGCTCCTCCTCTTTGTAACCCGTAGATCCATGTGAAGGCCACTGTTTGGCGCTCACCGCTCAGACCAGAGCCATGTCTCTCCCCGGTGGGATCATTCACTGGACCAGAGCCGTGTCCTAGGGGCCGGGCCGGGCTTGGGCACGAACGGTTAGCATTAACCTGACAGGGTCCGTGCCCAAGCCCGGCCCCGGGCCCCGGCCCCAGCCCTGCCCGGCTGGGCTAGCTGACCTTGGGGTAGATCTTCTCGTAGAAGAAGCTCTGGGGCAGGACGGAGACCACGCCGTCCTTTTCCCGCACGGCGTGGTCGCGGACGAAGTGGAAGTGGTCCTGAGCGAACAGGTAGAACTCGTTCTCCATCTTCCAGACCTCCGACTGCCGCAGGCGGGAGAGCGTCTCCGGGGCCAGGGGCTTCTTCTCGCTGGTCTTACGCAGGTGGGACTTCTTACCTGAGGGCCGCACAGGAGACGGGCCGTTAGACCAGGGGTCCCCAACCGTTAGACCAGGGGTCCCCAACCGTTAGACCAGGGGTCCCCAACCGTTAGACCAGGGGTCCCCAACCGTTTCAGCACCAAGGACCGGTTTGATTCTCCAAAAAATTTCACGGACCGCGGGGGGGGGGGGGGTTGGGTTATGTTGCGCAGAGGGTGCCAATTCGTATAGTATTGTGCATGCATTCATTTAAAATAACTAGTTCCAGTTATTTATGAACAGTGAAGGCAACAAACTCTTAAAAAAAAGAACGTCAACTTGAAGTAGTAAGTAACATCTATCAAGTGTAAACATGTACAACACAAAATGTCAGTAAGGGAACTTAACGTGCGTTTGTGAGGCCTCAGAATAGGCTACAATTCATTTTAATCAGTGGGAGCCCTGTGCCTGTTTCCCTGCAACAAGAAGATTCCATCTGGGGGTGATGGAAGACAGTGACACCCTTAGCGTGTTTGAAATGTCCAATCGATTGCGCAATTTTGTTTTAGATGCAGTCATTGCCAAAAACCCGGCCTCGCATAGGTACGTGGTGGGAAATGGAAGCAACGTTTTCAGCGCTTTTATGGATATCTTGGGATACTCCGCTTTGGTTTTGATCCAAAAACCCGCCAGAGAGGTTTGCTCAAACACACTTTTAAGACCACCATCATTAGCAATTTCGATCATTTGATCTTCCTCCTGCACTGACAAGTGATTCGGGACATTTACAAATGGGTTGCGGATCGACTCATTCGTTCGCCGTGGATCTTTGGAGGATGGGAAGTAACGTTCGAATTCATTTGAAAGCGCAACAAGGTGATCGCGAACCAGCTGCGAGAGAATGGGGCCTGCCTCAGTCTTTCCCAAAATCCCCACTAATGTTTGGAACATATCGAATACTCCCCTGTTCACTCGTCGTCCCCACAAAATCAAGCTTGGCTTTAAATGCAGCAACTTTATCTGCCAGTTTAAAGACAGTCGTCATTCTCCCCTCTGGAGTGTCAGGTTGAGCTGAGCTCATAGTGAAGCCAATACGTGTTGAGGACGGGACAGACAGACAGTTATGCCTAAGAAAAGAAGTTAAGACCTTGCCAAAGATGCAAACATGTTATATGCAATCTAACAACTGTGTGTGTGTGTACCTGTGCGTGCATGCGTGTGTCTAGTGTGTGTGTGTGTGTGTGTGTGTGTGTGTGTGTGTGTGTGTCTGTGTCTGTGTCTGTGTCTGTGTGTGTGTGTGTGTGTGCGTGCGTACCTGCGTGTGCGCGTGTGTGTCTAGTGTTTACTGTGTGTGCGTGTACCCGTCCTGTAGAGCTGTGTGGCTCCCCTGAAGAAGCGCGGCAGCACGGCCTCCAGGATCATCACAAAGTCCTCCAGCTCCTCCGTCAGCCCCACCAGCAGGTACTGCCTCACCAGGTTGGCCTTGGCCGTCTCCAGGGCCCAGCGGCTACCCACTGTCCTGGGGGACCACACCGACAGGGCCGGGGTTAAGGTGAGGGGTAAGGACCACCACACCATGAGGGCCGGGGTAAGGACCACCACACCGACAGGTCAGGGTTAAGGTCAGGGTTAAGGTCCACCACACCGACACCAGGTCAGGGTTAAGGGGTGCAACGTCCAGTTACTGTTAAGTTAAGCGTTGAGTTGAGAGTAATGGGGAGAGTTAAGGTAAGGTTAAGGTAAGGTTTAAGGTAAGGGTATCTCACCAGCACTCTGAATGATGTCCGCAGAAGAAGGGAATCTGGAGCCAGAGCTTCTCCGCAGCGCAGTCCGGCCCCCCGCTGGCCACGCACTCATCAAACGTCTGGAACGCACGACGCACACATTAACACGCACTCATCAAACGTCTGGAACGCACAACGCACACATTAACACGCACTCATCAAACGTCTGGAACGCACAACGCACACATTAACACGCACCCATCAAACGTCTGGAACGCACAACGCACACATTAACACGCACTCATCAAACGTCTGGAACGCACAACGCACACATTAACACGCACCCATCAAACGTCTGGAACGCACAACGCACACATTAACACGCACTCATCAAACGTCTGGAACGCACAACGCACACATTAACACGCACTCATCAAACGTCTGGAACGCACAACGCACACATTAACACGCACTCATCAAACGTCTGGAACGCACAACGCACACATTAGCACGCACTCATCAAACGTCTGGAACGCACAACGCACAAGTGAACCTCACTTTAGTACACCATCAAAATAAATTAATATTATGCTACATAGATAGTTAGAGATAGTTATCAATTATGTCACTGGAGTGGTTATATATTGTGAAAGGACCATCATCACAGACTTAACAAGAAGTTTGCACACTCTAATATACTGTGATTATATAAATGTGAACTACTGGCACTTAATCATTTTGACTGTTTGTTCGGTTTGTTCCGTTTGTCCTTACTTTAGCATTTACTCTATCATCTATTCCTGTTTCCCTCAGCACTCCTGTGTTTTTACTGAATTTCTCTATATCCTGTGGTTCCCACTGCTGCTGTAACAGAGGAGCCCCCCCTCCGGGGTGTTCCCTAAAGTCACGACTCTCAATCTCGATCTCCGAGCGAGGACCTTTTTGTCGCCCTGCTTCCGGCGCCGCAGTCCGGGCCGGTAGTCGTCTCCGAAGCGCAGGAAGTAGTAGTAGGAGACCAGCCGCTCCACGGGGTCACGCACCACGTTGACGTACGTGGGCTTACCCTCCGCGCCGTACCTGGAGCACAGACAACAACCCGGCTCACTTCCTGCACTTACGCTCAAAGCCTGCACCATCTACATTTACATTCACAGCATTGGGCAGACGCTTTGATCCAGAGCGATTTAGAATAAGGACATTTGTCAGAAGAAAGAGAAACAACAATATATCTCTGTCGGTACACTGAGGAGGTTCATAGGACCAAGTGCCAAGCACTAACAATCACTAGGTTAACCCATTCCCCGTACAACACAGTTAGCTAGGAGGAGGAGGGGGAGGAGAAGGAGGAGGAGGAGGTAGAGAATAAGGAGACTCACTTGGAGAAGTCCAGGTAGACGACGTGGCCGTGGTAGAAGGCCGGTTTCATCTCGCTCCACGAGGTGACGTTGTGTACGAAACGCACCTGACGACAATGGAAACACGTCAGACGCAGCACAGGAGATCTCAGGAGACATCGACAACAGCCCAGGAAGTATGAACCTCTTCCTTCAGGGAGTCCGTTCAGCTCATGAAGTCAACAACAACAAACATGACACTAATGAACTAACCTCATCCTGCTCTTTAACGTGATGTAAGTAAAGCCCCTGTAAGTGGCTCTGGAAAATAGCGTAGATCAACTATGACTGATATAAGACAGATTAATAATAATAGATATATTGTGATACCAGAAGTGGATCCAGGTGGGAGAAACAGAGGCTCACCTGGTCCAGGTAGGACCCCCCGAGGCTCACCTGGTCCAGGTAGGACCCCTAGAGGCTGACCTGGTCCAGGTAGGACCTCACCTGTTCCAGGTAGGACCCCCCGAGGCTCACCTGGTCCAGGTAGGACCTCACCTGGTCCAGGTAAGAGGATCACAGGCTCACCTGGTCCAGGTATGAGCACCAGAGGCTCACCTGGTCCAGGTAGGACCTCACCTGGTCCAGGTAGGGCCACCAGAGGCTCACCTGGTCCAGGTAAGAGGACCAGAGGCTCACCTGGTCCAGGTAGGACCTCACCTGGTCCAGGTAGGACACCAGAGGCTCACCTGGTCCTGCAGGGACAGCACGGGGTTGTTCTTGGAGGTGTTGATGTGCAGCACGTGGAAGCCGTTCCTCCCACAGAGGTCGTAGGCGATGTTGGTGAAGGAGGTGCTTCCTGTCTTGGGCACGCGGTTGTAGATGACCACCACGTCGTCCGCCTCGCTCAGAGACGGGGTCACCTGACCCCCGGCCCCGCCCTTCCGCGGCTCCGACTCCGCCCCCTCGTGCCGGGCCATGGTTCGCTCTGGAACAACACGGTTCCGTTATGAAGGCGGGGCTTCATAGGAGTCAGAGTGCAGTTCTCAAAGAGGCCAGGAGGGGGAGGCATTGTAAACTACCCAAACCATGTTTATGTGTTTGGTATGACCATATCCTACTTTATTCTTGATTTATGGGAGGCTTGACTCACTTTAAACATCTTAACAAGCTGTTCAACACCAAAACGTGCTGCAGCCAGCAAATGCATGTCATTGAGCACAATGCAAATTAATGATAATCTCTTTTATGGATGCATTGGGTTATACCAACAAAGATGAAAGAGTGTCCCTGGATATGTGTACATAATATACAAGTTAAATACTGCTTGCTTTACTGCAGTTAAGCAAGTTATCGAGACTGTGTGTGTGTGTGTGTGTGTGTGTGTGTGTGTGTGTGTGTGTGTGTGTGTGTGTGTGTGTGTGTGTGTGTGTGCCTATATAAAGTGTGTGCATTTGTCGATAAAGAGTGTGTGTGTGTGTGTGTGTGTGTGTGTGTGTGTGTGTGTGTGTGTGTGTGTGTGTGTGTGTGTGTGTGTGTGCGTCTGTGTGTCTGTGCTTTGATCGCCAGATGAATGTGTTGAGTTCCCCTCACCCAGGACCTCTCTGGACTCCTCTATTCTCTGGATCTGGTTCTCCATGAAGAGCAGCGCCAGTCCGAACGCCAGGACGGCCAGGAGCTGGACCTTATGCGGCATCATGGTCCGGAGGAGCCCCATCATCAGTCCTCACACCATG
Organism: Gadus morhua; assembly: GCF_902167405.1. Lineage (NCBI taxonomy): Eukaryota > Metazoa > Chordata > Actinopteri > Gadiformes > Gadidae > Gadus > Gadus morhua. The sequence goes on along the minus strand of NC_044059.1, from coordinate 12,824,843 downwards.
CCCTGGTCCCGCTGGGAGGCCAGGGTCCGAAGTGCCTAGCAGGAGCCTGGACTCACTGGTCTGATCACGGGACCGGGACCACAACACGGAAAAACTCGTCTTGGACGGAACTTTAACTAATAAGCTACCGAGTGTCTCGTGTTTACTTCTGACCAAACATACAGCAGTAGATGAGTTACCGAAGTACTCGACCCGACTTCAGCTGGTATTCGTGCGCGTCCAGTCCGCGACGTGAGGCTTTAATGCTGCGTTCGAGGAACTCACGGTGATGATACTTCCGGCTTGTAAGCGCTGTTTACGTTGCCACATGTAAACTGGTAATTGCGACTAGGAATTGTTGTCTTCCTGAAGGGTCGGATAAGTGCTTCCGTTAAGCGGCTTCATCATGCATTGACATTTTCAAGTTGTAAAGAACGGGAAACGGTACCATTGCTGTCTTCAGTCCCAGATGACTTGAACGCACCACTGGTGGATTTGGGTCCGTTTGGGATGCGGGGAAGTATTCGCTTTGGGACAACTTGTGGCCAACCATCACGGTTCATCACGGTTCTAAACTGCTCCTAAGATTGATAGTCACGCCTTTTTGTAGTCTGGTTGGTTTTTTACTTTTAAACATGTGTTTCTTTTTCCGATTCGCAATGCATTGTTGGAGAAATGCAACGTCACACATTCGACACTACAGGCGTTCAGCAACCAGATGGCGCCAGAAGTTTGGGCAAGAGAATCAAACGGTTAATCGAGGACAAGATCCAAGAGACCTTCAATGCGTCCCGGGTGGATGAGTTTCCAATATTCACAGAAATAAAATCTTCTACATTTCTAGGTCATGTTCAAAATATAAGTGCTCAATTGGCTTTTACGCTGAAAATTCACCCTCTCAAATTCCAAATTGAAATTAAATAAAGGATAAAATGCACCATTTAGCGTGCAGCTTAAAATACTCTGATACAAACACATAGCTTGACTGCCGAGCAAACATAATCCTTTGTGTGTGTGTGTGTGTGTGTGTGTGTGTGTGTGTGTGTGTGTGTGTGTGTGTGTGTGTGTGTGTGTGCGTGTGTGTGTGTGAGAGACAGAAAGTGTGTGCTATTCTCATTCTCCTTGGATAGGCCTTAAAGATAGTGACATATTGTCACTATTATTGTTTCCATATTTATTATTTATATTTATTGTAACACACACATCAGAAACACAACCAACCAACAACTCCATTATAAACTGCTAATCCAACAGTAATTACACGGTTAGCTACAGTTTAAAGTCAAGTTGAAACTAGAAAATAACTTTTGAGAAAAGGTATACAGTCCGTCAAACACGACCAACGAGTTTCAACGATTAAGTCGAACAAAGGAAAACATTCAGTCAAAACACGGAGAATAAAGTAGGCCTAATTTATATCAACATAGATTCATAGGATATAAAAGAAAGGTTTTATATATCAGAAAATGGGGAATACACTTTTATGTAGATGGAGGAATATTTAAAACAAAAACATTAAGTAGGCTACCCCTCATAACACTTTTAAAATGGCCCCCGAAACATCACTTCACCAAAACGATTTGTTCTGTTAATAATGTGGCCACAACAACCAAGATTTCAGCGACAAAAGAACAAGATAGAGGGCATTCATTGGTTGCCAGGGATACGGTGAGGATGGATGTTTGGTCTTTCACAAGCAGATCATTGTGGACCTTGACAGACTGCAGAGAGCATGGAGTTTGGGTTAGGAGTTTGCAGCGGGGGTTATTCAACCGAAACACCAACAGACCCATGTTGGGTCCCGATCGCAACTCGAATCCCGCTGGTGGAAGGTGAGGGGAATCCGTTCTGCGCTCTGTAGGGGCTCTGCCCGCTAGACGTAGTCGAACCTCTGGTTCTGCTTGCCCTCCACGCTGTGGGTCTTGTAGGAGGCGTTGTAGATGGGGTGGTTCCTCACCTCAGGGCGGTACCCGGTCCGCTGGGTAGACGCTGCTTTGTAGGCGGTCCCGTCGTACCTGCGGCGGACACGGAGAGACTCGATGTTACGGGTGGACAGAGTTTATACCCTTTTGGTAACACTTCATAATACCTTTAGTTCCTTATAAATCAAATCCATTCAATTAATTAAATTCAATTGTATTTGTATAGCCCTTAATCCCAGGTAGTCTCAGAGGGCTTAACATTATATATATTTATCAAACATGTTGAATGATTCTGATGATTTATGATTCAAATGTTGAACTAAGTCTTCAAAGTCTGACATCTACGATATAAGTAGGCCTAATGCGTATTTCATGTCAAATCCAGCTTTTACTAACTGCTTGTGGATGGCTTATAACGTAATTCATATTATTATGAATTATTATATATCGTTTGAAAGTACAAAGTGTAGGCCTACGTCATTTTTCCCACCATGACGATGAATCAGTGGAAAAACACTCGCAAAGGAACGAAGACGATTTGAGTACAATTAAGTCAATCCCTTGGTTTTTATTGACTAATAATTACCGTTTGTCCTCGGAGACCATTCCACGGCAGGCCAGACACATCAGGACGCCGCCAATAACCAAGATGGCCGACCCTATCCAGCCCACAAAGAGGGCGGGGCCAAACGTGTACCTGAACGGACACATCAACAAATCAATGACGAATGAAAGAACATAACAGCCATCGCGGCTTCAGATGCGACCGGATACAGAAAGTGAAACAGAGCTTACTGTGGCCGGAGGCCGCCGCCCATCCCGCTCACCCCCCCCATGCCCCCCCCTCCCCCGAGGCTGAAACCCCCCTCGGCGTAGTTGTTGAACCGGAAGCTCTGCACGATGAGGTTAGCGAAGGCCGACACGCCCGCAATCCCACACACACCTGCACGGCAAAGATCAACAACAATTAAGAATGCCTTAATTGATGAACAAGAGTGTGTTAATCAATACCATGAGGGTCTTCGTTTAAATCGATTCTATCGTCATTTCTAGTTCAAACTGATTTACTTTTATCATGTTGATCTCAAACTCAAATCCACATCGTTTGTCTTCTTGTGTGCGATACATTCTTTATATTTGCATGCGCGATAAAAACCTACAAATGGTTTGTAGCACTATAACTATGATTAGTATATGCTACACGTGAACCTCCTAAAATGCTCAAATTGATTGGTTCGCTATCTCGGGATATTGGGCAATATCCCACGATTGAGATCTCAAACTCGGGATATTGCGTGACGGTCGTCTCGTCACGGTAATAAAAACAAATAAAACGCCAATAAAAACAAATGAATCCCGGCAAAAAGTGTTATCTTGAATATGTTTGGAGTGTTCACGTGTAGCATATACTAAAACAATCATCCACCTCAGGCTCCGTGAATAGTGGGGAATAGCCCCCCGAGCTCTTCGGTCTCGGGGGGCTATTCCCCACTATTCACGGAGCCTTCGGCGAATAATTGCTAATTATTCAAACAAAATGGCGGCAGAGCAGCCAGGAGGTATACCGGCCAGCAGGTTGAGGATCCCGGCGGCCAGCGTCATGGTGGCCTTGATGTTGTCCTCCATGTTGCCCATCTTCAGACACTTCAGGGCGAAGATGGCGACCAGGCAGCCGATGGCGCCCAGGATAATGCCCACGATCATCAACGCTCGCACCGCCTGCAGCAGCGCTGGGGTCAAAGGTCAACGCATATAGGTTAACGTTTATAGTCAGACGTCAACGGTCAACGGTTAAAACAAAAATGTCGGCTTGGGGTAGAATACTTTAAATATGTTAAAGGGTGACGGAAATAGATGTTTTTTCAAAAACAAAAGCCGAATTAAATGCAATTCGACTTCTCTGTTTTATTTAACCTAGCGCTGATACCTCAATGAAGTAATAAATGTAAAAGAGAGGAAACGATTGAATGATTGACGATTGAACGATGTATTTTCTATTTTGGTCCAACCCTCAGTGTGAGGGTTCCCCTCATTTGAAAGCCTCTGCTTCCAAACGACTTTACTCTCAGTATGACAGTGGATCCAGAGCCAGGTCATCAAGGAGCATCTAGGGGTGATACATCTCATGGATGCCTGCTGGTAGAGCGAAGACATCACGGTTTGAACCCAGTGCCTTTGGGCTGGGAGTCACACCCAGAATCCCACCCTACGGCACCTTCCTGCCCTTGAAAAGGTTTCCAAAAGAAAGAATATGAAGCAGATCCAATAGATCTCCAATAACACTTTCTTAAAATGTTCTAGTTCCAATAGATCCATGAGGAGGAACGCTGTCTTCAAGAGTTCTGACCAGACCCTCCCTACGGATCAGACCTTACAACACTGTCCCTTTGGATCAAACCTACCAGGCCGTCCCAGTAGGCTATAGTAGGACTGTCCCCCCTGACGGTCAAACCTACCAGGCCATCCCAGTAGGCTATAGTAGGACTGTCTCCCTCATCGTCAAACCTTACCAGGCAGTCCCGGTAGGCTATAGTAGGACTGTCCCCAAGACGTATCAGACCTGACCAGGCCTTCCCAGTAGGACTGTCCCCTGACGGATCAGACCTGACCAGGCCTTCCCAGTAGGACTGTCCCCTGACGGATCAGACCTGACCAGGCCTTCCCAGTAGGACTGTCCCCTGACAGATCAGACCTGACCAGGCCTTCCCGGTAGGATGGTCCTCTGATGGTCAAACCTACCAGGCAGTCCCAGTATGGTGAAGTAGGGGCGGCACTGGGTGGTGCCGTACGACGTTCCCACGCACGAGGCCCAGAGGCCCGAGTAGGTGAAGAAGTTTGTGATGACGGTCCCGGAGCGGTCCTGCAAACTCCACATGTCCATGACGGTCGCGGCCGAGATCAGGAACAGGCCGAGGGCCGACAACATGAACCCGATCAACTGGATCATCGAGGCGGCCATCTTAGATCACAGAGTGGTGGAGTGGGTGCCAGGGAGCAGTGAAATGGCCGGAGTCCCCACATCCTTATCAATATGTACTCTGAGGAAGGAGCGGCTCTTATCATGTTTACCTCCGCTCTCTTTGTCTCGGTTTCGGTAAACGGCGCGGAAACGTCATTGTGAGCGTTTGATAATTAAGGGCGGGGCCATAACCGATTTTGAACGAGGTGCGGCACTCCTAAAAGAATTGAAGGGGAACTGTATTCTGCTACCGTTCACAATAACACATTTTTTGTGGTTATTTTATCATTTTGGTGGAATGCGTCTCAAGGCCGCATTCAAACACATTCTAACATCACAACCAGCGCCTGGCCTTCTCGAGGCCTGACTCTCTGAACATACGACCTCATGCTGATTCCGTGGCGATCTACGTAGTCAGAGCTATTCTTTTGATTGGGGTGTTTGACCCCAGCAGAAAGGTTGTCTGCCGCCTGACCTGCTTCCTTAACCAAGACGACCCTACCCAAACCTGCACCGTTACGGCATGTACCTTAAACCCCTGGCACGTCTCGGTAGATAAAAGCATCTGCTACCAGACCGAAGCGTAGAGGGAGAGCAGCAGGAGAGGGGAAGGAGTGGAGGACCGAGGGAAGCGTACCTGGCAACCCCATGATGGTGAAGTACGGCCGGCACTCGGTGAAGCCGGAGCTCTGGCGGACGCAGGCCTTCCAGAGGCCCGAGAAGATGTAGACGGAGGTGACGGGGTTGTCCATCAGGTCCTGGGTGGCCCAGGGGTCCATTGCGGTCGCCACGACCATCCCCGCCACGCCGATCAGGCTCAGGATGAAGCCCATCACCTGGCACAGAGTGGCTGCCATCCTGCACTCTCTGGACTCTCGTTGGGGTTAGAACTGGATAAAAACACTTAAAATGAGGCGCGACTCTGCTGCGTTGCTGCAGGTTTTTTAACGTCTGGACGCGGTACTGGTGCAGCGGGGATTGGGAAGGACGTTCGCTGTGACCCTAAGTGTTTACCCAACGTCTTTAGTCACTGGGCGGAGCGATCTGGGATCTGATATTTCGCTGGGTTTCCTTGCAACTTTTCCTCTTCAGCTTCTGAGTGACGTGTTGAAATAAAAACATTTCAGCCTGAAGAGAAACCTCTCCATGTTAGTTTACCCGAACCCCTTTATCCAAACATGTTCAAATTGGCGTTCACGCGTGTTTTTATTCATTTAATCAGTGAAAGGAGCGCCAGGCCTTGGAGGATGAAATGTTATTTAAAAGCTGAGTATGTAGAACACAAACAAGTTTGCACCAAAGAAAATCGTTTTTGTGGTTTTATCATGAAAAGTGCAAATCTTTAACTGTTCACAAAACAGTGAGCAATGTTGAATTGTATTCCAATTGTACTGTTACATACAATACCTTAAGTCAAGAATAAAGGATGGGTATCGGCGGCTGGGGGGAAGGTAAACATGGAAGAGTTGGCAGAAATATGTACAATGGCAGGAAATAGAACAGGACTGTATAAGTATTAGTAGAGATTAATGACTCAAATAATCAATTGTTTATCCTGAGGGTAATATTGTTATTCTCTCCTATTTGAGATTCAGAGTTGTCCAACTTTCATTAATACTTATTTTTCTTCTTCCTATTTAATTATTATTATCACTATTATTATTGTTCTGATATTATTATTATAACACACTGTACACATGTTGTATGGTAGTCTTACACTGGGGCCTAGTTGTGTTGGGCTGTGTGTGTATTAATACACAGTACTCACAATGTACGTATACACAATATCAACAGAGTAGAACTACTATGTTTATAAAACACATTTGATGCAGTATATTTGTACACCAGTCACTTGCTGTGTGAGGCAGTGTGTGGTCATACGCAGCAGTAACAGTAGCAGTCCACAGTATTGACAGAGTGGTCTGACTGTTCAGCCACCAGCCAACAGCCAACCGAAAAGCAAACACAGATATGATTGTGGAGCTGAAATGCTGATAGCATCCGATACTCGCGTACGTTGCATCGAAACTAGGCCGCGTTTCTTCATTTGATCGTAGACCGCCCTCCATCAGGGCCAAAGGCTGATCGATCAATCACAGGGGATCATTTCATATCATGAATGTAGCAATAGAAATGACTCCAGTGTTTCTGAAAGGTTATTAAATGATTTATCCTTTACTGGAGGAGCACTTATATTGGTTTAATAGGGCAGGGATAGTCTATCAAGGAGTTCTGACTCCGAGCCCAAAGGCACTTGGTTTGAGTCCCATTTCCCCAGTTTACCTTTAGGCATAATTTAGGCAGTATAACAGATAATACAAATGATGATGATGATAAGAATGTAATTTTATGTGTAATATTTCTGTCAATTGCTGTGTATTTGAAAAAGTTAGACTAAATGTAGTATCAAAGTAGTATCAATCACGAGGCATTGGTTATATATATACCTAACTCTTCGGAAGTTCAAATCAAAAAGGAACTTGAGTAGAGGAAGTGATACTGAGTCATTGATAGTGATTGGTGTTTTTCTAAGAGCAGACAGTAGGTCTCCAGCAAGACATTACATCAACAATCAACTGTTATCGAAAAAGTGGTTCAACACCTGCCAGTCAAATCAGAGAGCCAATTAAATCCCTCCTAGCTCTGAGGTCCCACCCTCAAACCCTCCCCTACCTGGGGTAGGGGAGAGAGGCCTGCTCCAGCCATGCTGCCAGCCAGTGGAGGACCCCCAGTCCTCTGCCTCGGGGGTCCGGGACCAAGATCACTGATCGGCCTGCTACTGTTCAGCCATTTATCAGAGACACCTTAAATAGGGACTTACAGTGACAGGACAGAGACAGGTCGTTAAGGAGCAGGTAGGGGTTAGACAGTACAGAGACAGGTCGTTAAGGAGCAGGTAGGGGTTAGACAGTACAGAGACAGGTAGGGGTTAGACAGTACAGAGACAGGTCGTTAAGGAGCAGGTAGGGGTTAGACAGTACAGAGACAGGTCGTTAAGGAGAAGGTAGGGGTTAGACAGGACAGAGACAGGTCGTTAAGGAGCAGGTAGGGGTTAGACAGTACAGAGACAGGTCGTTAAGGAGCAGGTAGGGGTTAGACAGTACAGAGACAGGTCGTTAAGGAGCAGGTAGGGGTTAGACAGTACAGAGACAGGTCGTTAAGGAGCAGGTAGGGGTTAGACAGTACAGAGACAGGTCGTTAAGGAGCAGGTAGGGGTTAGACAGTACAGAGACAGGTCATTAAGGAGCAGGTAGGGGTTAGACAGGACAGAGACAGGTCATTAAGGAGCAGGTAGGGGTTAGACAGTACAGAGACAGGTCATTAAGGAGCAGGTAGGGGGTAGACAGGACAGAGACAGGTCGTTAAGGAGAAGGTAGGGGTTAGACAGTACAGAGACAGGTCGTTAAGGAGCAGGTAGGGGCTAGACAGTAGAGAGACAGGTCGTTAAGGAGCAGGTAGGGGTTAGACAGTACAGAGACAGGTCATTAAGGAAAAGGTAGGGGTTAGACAGTACAGAGACAGGACGTTAAGGAGCAGGTAGGGGTTAGACAGTACAGAGACAGGACATTAAGGAGCAGGTAGGGGTTAGACAGTACAGAGACAGGTCGTTAAGGAGCAGGTAGGGGTTAGACAGTACAGAGACAGGTCATTAAGGAGCAGGTAGGGGTTAGACAGTACAGAGACAGGTCATTAAGGAGCAGGTAGGGGTTGGACAGTGCAGAGACAGGTCATTAAGGAGCAGGTAGGGGTTAGACAGTACAGAGACAGGTCATTAAGGAGCAGGTAGGGGTTAGACAGTACAGAGACAGGTCATTAAGGAGCAGGTAGGGGTTAGACAGTACAGAGACAAGTCATTAAGGAGCAGGTAGGGGTTAGTGAATCTTGCTCTATGATTCATATTGGTAGTCTGTGGACATTGGGGATCGAACCCAGTACTTTAAACACTACAATATATTGCCCCTAACTTTAACCACTTTAACTTGAGAGAATAACAAACAAACCATCTGCATTTTAATGTCTTCCTGTATGCTTGCTCCGTGTACTAGCAGCTCGTCGCCACTAGAGGGCAGAGTCTGTGCGGGAAAAGACAAGTTAGTGGAGAAGATAAACATTTTATTTTTGAAACCTTGCCTTAAAAGGGAGGTTGCCCTTTTCTCCTGAAGCATTACCTTACATTAACTAAATTGTGAAAAGGTGGAGCATAATTATCTTTTAATAATACACATAAAAAAACGAAGTATAAAAGCAAGTGAGTGTCTGACTGCCAGCCCAGGGGTAAGCCTTCTGGATCCGAATCCCAGCGTCCAAGTGAGGCAATTAGAAGGGAATTAAAGTAGTTTAAGTAAACAACCGAGTTCTACAACAATAACCAAAAGACGAAACTCATTTAATTCCACACTTTCCCCCTCTAATGTATTTCTTTATTCCTAGCGTCAGGGACACAATGGGCTGAGCACGCCTCGCGTCCTGTGACAGATGAGGGAAAAACATCAAAAAATCCCACAGCAATTAACCAATCAGCGTCCGGCAGGACGGCGTGACAGAGTGCACACATCAGCGCACGACAGCGCCGCATCCGTTATGCTTTCAGCGGGCCGAGATCTAAATTAGAGAACCAATTAACTCTGCTAATAGCCCTTTCCCGTTTCATCTGCAAGACAATGGGTCTGAAGAGGAAGCTCTCACAATATCCTCTTTCTGCGCAAGCCTCCTTGTTTCCCCTTCAATTAGCCCGGCGCTTTCTGTGATTAAGTACCTATAATTATTTTTCAATTAAGGCTTTGATCTGCCGTGTGCATGTGTACACTTTCCCCGGCACGCCTGGAAGAATGAGCGGGAAGCGGTGAATTTGTTCGCCAGTGTTTGCGGCGGGAGGGACTCCGGTCTCGGGGCTCCGCCGGGACATCCGTCTCCCCCCCTCCGCGGGAACCGGACGGAAGCGGCTGAAACTCAGAACTACAGACTTGTGTTTGTGTTTCCTTTGTCGACAAGTTTACCGTTTCTCGGGTTCCTCCCCGGCGAGATGACAGCGACGGTAGCCATGACGACAGGCAGCTTCAGTTTAAAAAGACTGCGTGTGTGTGTGTGTGTGTGTGTGTGTGTGTGTGTGTGTGTGTGTGTGTGTGTGTGTGTGTGTGTGTGTGTGTGTGTGTGTGTGTGTGTGTGTGTGTGTGTGTGTGTGTGCGTGTGCGCGTGTGTGTGATATGTTGACCACCTGCTGTGAACTCAGTACTTCTTACACACAGCATGTTAGAACAAGAAACCAGTAGAGAGACATTAACATTGACAATACAGTACATAGACACAAGACATACATAGACTGCTGGGCCGACCCACAGCTCAGCAGAGGGAGGAGAGAAGAGGTTAATGATGTGAACAACTGCTGCCAGGACCTCAGCTCCACAACACAGAGCAGACTGGGACCAGCATCACAACAGTGGGGCAGTATCTGGTGGAGAGTGGTGAAAACACAGGAAGCTTTTTATAAAGGACGATTGTTGGGCAGTATAGGTATTGGTGTGGTATGTCCAACGATGGTGGTATTGTGAATGCGTTCGAAAAATCAATATTAGAGTTGATCAACGTGAAAAACTGTCTTTATCATTTCTATTCAAGTTATCCAAACTATCATTGTCTCCTACCTGAGGTGTTTAGTTTAATTAATTTCATAATCTTGACTCTTCTCTGTATGTACGTTTCTAAGCCCTGATTGATTTGGGATCCATCAGGTATTATCAACATTGTTGTTCCAAACTTTGACTGTGCTAGCTAGCTATCACTCAACTGTGCTATCTAAATAGCATTCCACTGTGCTAGCCAGCTAGCTGTCAGCTGTGCTTACTAGCTAACTATCCGTCACTCCACAGTGCTAGCTCGCTATCATTCGACGGAGAGACAGTAATTAACGGCTGTACTGTAATTAAAAGACTAGGGGCCTCTTAGGGGCCTTAGGCTGCTAATGAGTTGTGACATTCCGGAGGTTCCGCCCACACCTCCAATCTCCACCAACCAGACGGATCAAGACGGATGGATCCGACTTTCTCATTGGCCCGGATGTATCAGAGCCCCTCATTGGCCGGGACACCCGATCCAGCGAAAAATAATAAATAATGAAACGAGAGCTTCGTGGAATAAATAAAATAATAAAAGAAATGGATCAGGGGGAGCGTGTGCTTGTGTGTGTGTAAAGATGTAATGTGTGTGTGTGAGCGAGTGTGCACGTGTGTGAAACATTTAGTGTGACCTGGCGGGCCGGCCATCCATCAGAGCAGCGCCTCATTATTCTAACTAGCCACTTCCTTTCTGCGCCGCCGAGACGCCATCAGCTGCAATCTGCATGCCAATTATGGGCCAGACCCCCTGATACCAGCATGGGAAATGATCTGTCAGCCCAGAGAAAGGGGAGGGGGGGGGGGAGAAGGGGGAAAAGTGAGAAGCCTTGTGCACGATACACCTCCCCTCTCCTCTCCCCCTCCTCTCCACTCCTTCTCCCCCCCCTCCCTCCCTTCCTCCCCCCTCCTCCCCCTCTCCCCCTCCTCTCCTCTCCACCTCCCCCCCACTCCTTCTCCCCCCCCTTCCTCCGCTCCTCCCCCTCCTCCCCTCCACTCCTCCTCCTCCTCCCCTCTCCTCCTACTCCTCCGTCCCCCTCTCCCCTTCCTCCCCCCTCTCCCTCTCCCCCTCCTCCCCCTCTCCCCCTATTCGTAGTGACAGGGCTTCCTAGGAAATTAATCTATGGAAGCAGAAGAAAAAAATTATAAATGTAGCTATTCTCCGGCGTGGGACGGAGGATGGGGGGTTCCGGAGGGCAGGGGGTGGAGCTGCTGATAATTGCCAGGGAGGGGTAGGGGTGGGGGAGTAGGACGAAGGGGTGCAGAGGGGTGCTGGGTAACAAAGACACGCTGGTTGAATGTTAGACTGAGGGCAAGAGGGCCGGTCGCGCCGTAACGCCTGGCAGGTATTCACCTCTTCCTCCTGCTCCTCTCGCTTCCCTCCTCCTCCTCCTCCTGCTCTCATTCACCTCCTCGCCGATCAACGGTGAAGCAGCGAGGAGCGTCGGCCAGCTGATCTCCTGAGCACCAAGCTCATATTTAACGCCACCGCCCGGGTCACCAACCCCGCTGGATGAGCCCGGAACATCCTGCGCTGGGACGTCCGTCTCACGCTCGTTTAGGGTTCCTCGTTTAAGGTTTCCTTGGCGGCAGAACGGCGGGAAATAGAGCTGTCGTGGAGCGAGAGGCCCGGCTTCACCCGCCTCAACGTACCCCGTGAGACGGGCGGACAAAAGGGTGTCACGGCGGGGACGCGAACGCACGACGGAGTGACACTCCGTCGACGGGCTGTGAAACAAACAGTGCCGACGTTCCTCCTCTTCGTGATGCAACACTTCGCTGGGAAACGACAACACCGAGGAAAACAAACCATAAACCATAAACCATAAAAACACCCCCTCCTCTTCCTCCTCCTCTTCCTCTTCCCGGAGAAGAAAGAGCTCAGAAGGATGTGAACAGTGGCTTTCACGCACAAGAGAGGCGAAGAATTGCCTTTCCCTCTGTCTGCCTTTGTGCGGCGTGTGTGTGTGTGTGTGCTTTGATTAAAGACACAAGATTCTTTAAGCACATTAGGGCCATTTTTTCCAATTGTCTCCCAGCCTCTGCCGTATCCTCCCTCACAGAAGATGGAGACGGCAGCACAAAGCTCTGCTGGCCCTCTTACCCCTCCTCTATCACTCTGAGCAGGCCCACAGGAGCGCTGCGAGGCGGAGGACCAGAGAATTATGATCTCCTGGAGGGGGGAGAGGAGCAGAGCGGGGCAGAGGAGGCGACAGCCGGGTGTCTTATCGGCGAGGAGGCAGAGGAGCACACAAAGAGCAGACCATGTAGTCTCCCACCGCCTCCTTCATCCTCCCTTGTTTCAGTGTTCCAGGACACCCAGGGCAACATGTACGCACTACAACACATCCCAGAGGAACAATGCACAAACCCGGGTTTGAACCCTCTTGTGTTACGTTGTGGGTAAGGGGCGCTGCCTCTGCACCCGCTGTTCAAACCTGCGCTGAGCCGGTGGAGAATCAACAGCGCATTAAACATTCGATATGCAATTATCCCCGTGCGGCGGTCCGACAGCAGGACGCGTGAACAAGACTCCACTTTGAATATCCTGCTGCAACGCAGCGAGCCGGGCGGTACGAGGCGCCGAGCGCCGGCCGGTCAGCCGGTCGTCCAGCCCTCCAGTAATAATTAAGAATCCTGTCGCGCAGTCGTCAGGACTCAATTACACCTCTCGCCGGCTGGGTCGCGCTGTGTGACTGCGAGCGATGTGGAGACACTGGAGTTGTCATCGGAGAGGAGGAAAGAGAGGGAATGAGTGAAGGGGAGATTATTGTGGAGCCGGGATTTCGAACGGGGTTGGAAAGCCCGTGTCAGGAGGTGAGCGCTGAACGCGGGTGACCGAGCGCTCCCAGAAAACATGAAACTATTATTTCCGATTAACAGAACGGAGACTTTGGTGGTGCTTTAATTGGAAGCTTTGGCTCACACCACTTTTCCAATTACTTTCATGCTAGCCGGCGGTTAATGCCGTCACAATGGACAGTAAGAAGACGTCTCTCAGGCCGAGTGTTCTGCATGCGATGCGTGCGATGGCGTCTCTTCGCGGAGAACTATGCGGTCTGTAATGCATTGGGGTGACATGACAAGGGGACATTGTTATAGAGACACACTCAACATTATCTGAAGGAAACGCTTTTAAAGGACCGAATTAAAGTAGGATCCCCAGAATGGAGCCTTGTGGGACGCCTTTTGGAAATGCACATATTCAATAACCCAATACTGTCCGTCAGAATGTTACTCATTGAACTTATCTTCAAGACTACTTTCTGATTAACAAAAGAAACGATGAGCACAGTCGTTGTTTTCATGACCGTACTGTGAGCTTGGTGGATTAGCATTTAGCAATTTAGACGAACAACAAGCTGATTGTTGATTCTGGGAGGAATCTTCATCCGGAAGTGTTTCTACACGTCTACAATGGGGGGAAGGCGGCGGTGAGAATTAGCAGATTCCACACTTCCTTTCAAACAGAACTGACTGCTCCTACGTAACATTCACTGGGAGAACGTTTCCTTTCGCTGTGCTAATGCACACATCCCAAACCGACAATACAACCGGTGTGCCCCTCACCCTGGGTGGAAGCTCTCCGGGCCTCGGCCCAGGTACCTATTGTACCCTCAGCATAATCCCTTTTTCAAGTTCCACTGGATTACAGTTGTAGAAATACTGCTGTGCAAAGTGTACTGAAGTACAATCGCAGCACAAAGGAGAAGCAATAAAGATGATCACCTGTTCCCTGACGGCGGCGCGCTCCCTTGACCACTTCAAAGAAAGACATATTGATTTCAGAGCTTTTCTTCTGCGGCTTTAATTCATTTCTGTTCGGTTTTTGGGAGAATATATGATTTTGTACAGCAATCGAGAAACTGGCGTGCATACAGACGTGCATATTCACACCTTTGAGCAGCGGGTTGAATCTTCAGGGTTTTTTTGTGTCAGAAAAGTGTGAACTAATAAAAGAGTAGTTCGGTACAGAGAGAGAGTTCCCTTCTCGCTTAGCCACTCAACCTTGTCTAAAGGCAGGCTGGGTAATGTCCCCGACACAGGCGATCTGCTGTTGATCTCCGAAGTGCGGAGGGTACTTTGAAGAGACATAATACCCTTCTTAAAAGCTGTTCAAATCGACTGACCTTAAGACTTCACAGAGCGGCCAGCAGAATGCAGAAAAAGCTCCTTCACTGACCCCATTTTTAATTTGGTTTTATGACTATTGAAAACTAAACTTCTTAATTACTACCTCAACATAAGCCCACACTGACACACTAATCTCTTTCATGTACGTATTATACGTTAGATTCCGAGGCGTCTGATTGGCCGGGAGCAAAAGAACCTCAGGTGATTTTATAATTGCTTCCGGCACCTTCTTTCTGAAGCCTCTCTCTCTCTCTCTCTCTCTCTCTCTCTCTCTCTCTCTCTCTCTCTCTCTCTCTCTCTCTCTCTCTCTCTCTCTCTCTCTCTCTCTCTCTCTCTCTCTCTCTCTCTCTCTCTCTCTCTCTCTTCCTCTCTCCCCTTCAGAGCGATGGAGAGGGAAGGGAATTCCTAGACGCAGTTAAAAGATTATAGCACCAAGAGAACATTGAGGAGCGAGAGAGAGAGAGAGGGAGAGAGAGAGGGAGAAAGAACATTGAGGGGCAGGAAAAGAGAGAGAGAGAGAGAGGGAGAGAGAGAGAGAACATTGAGGAGCAGAAAGAGAGAGAGAGGGAGACGGAAGGGAGAGAGAGAGGGGGAGAGAGAGAGAAGGAGAGAGAGAGAGAGAGAGAGAGAGAGAGAGAGAGAGAGAGAGAGAGAGAGAGAGAGAGAGAGAGAGAGAGAGGGGGAGACGGAGGGAGTTCTGAAACGCTCCCTCAGCACCATGAAGATCCGGCCAAAACCAGATTTTATCACTGTGTGAATTAAAGTGTGATTTCGGTGGACTCAGCACGACAACTCCAGTCGCCGGGTTATTGGACGAGTTCCCTGCCTGGACAGGCCAGGGAACGTATGCAAATGTGTTAGAAACTCTCGGCCCGCAAACGGCAGCTTGACACTGATTTGTGTTTGATTTATTTAATTTCTTTCTCTTTTTTCTTTCCATTTGACCAATTCTCATATTCAACCCTCGTATTGGGCTCAGGCCGCGGTCTCTGTGGAATCCTGTCGCAGAGGAGAGAGAGAGAAAAAAATAAATTAAAATCCATCAGCTAATGTGTCGCTCGGTAATGAAATAAGAATCTGACGCGCGGCCATTGAAATGCAAAAGAGGTGTCCTGGTGTTACCCAGGCCATTTATCATGAAGCGAGGCCTTCTACTTAATAAACATGAGCTACAGTGAATTATTACTGGGCACGCCGCTATAACAAACTTCTCAAAGTGTGCAGACAAAGGGGTCGAGTATATTATTTTCCTTTATGTCACTCGGACGGATGGTCTAAATGGGTTTCCTCAAGTTGGGGAATTTCACACTTTCTTCTGGCGTGTTTTATATTTTGTCCTCTTTCACACAATACAGTCCTTTACTCCAGCCTCTGTTGAGGGGGGGGGGAGGAGGAGGGGAGAGAGGGGGGAGAGGGATGAGAGGGGGGAGAAGGGGGAGAGGGGGAGGGGGGGAGCGAAGAGGGGGGAGAGGGAGAAAGGAGAGGGGGGAGAGAGGAGAGGGAGAAGAGGAGAGGGGAGAAGGGAGAGGAAGGAGAGGGGGGAGAGAGGAGAGGGAGAAGAGGAGAGGGGAGAGGGGGAGAGGAAGGAGAGGGGGGAGAGGGGGGAGGCGGAGGAGAGGGGGATGGAGGAGAGTGAAGAGAGGGGGTAGAAGGGGAGAGGAGGAGATGGGGGAGAGGAGGAGAGGGGGGAGAGGGAGGGGGGAGAGGAGGAGAAGGGGGAGAGGGGGAGAGGGAGGGAGGGGGGGAGGGAGGGAGGGGGAGAGGGGGGGAGAGGGGAGGAGAGGGGGGAGAGGGGGGTGTCAGCCGGAGGTTGAGGAGGCGCTCCAGACCTTTAGTTCCTCTCTGCCAGGCGCCCGTCTCCTGGTTTCTTCTCCGCGTTCCCAAAGCTATCTTCTGCTTCTTGAACTGCAGTGTTTTTCCAGAAAGTTCCCTGTTCCCCACAACAACGGCGTCAACACCTCCCTGCGGCCCCGTGGAGGGAGGTTTTGTGACTTGGATAATGATTCATTATGACGGGGTAATCTTGTGATTGCACCCGGTTAAAAGGAAATAAGTGTTTGCTTGAGGAACGGCGTGATTGATACATGGGCCCGCAGCGTTCGAGGAGTCGTCATAAAATAATTCTCCTGCGGGCGCTGCACACGGCGGGCTGTGATGGATACACAGAGCAGCGCTAACCAGGGCAGCCTGAGGATGACTGATGAAACACCGTGTAAGGTCTATCACGGCACACATCGTGTTTGCCTCGCTCCGCCCAGCACAGCCTGTCACGCGCTAACACGCGCTAACACACACGTGCTAACACACACTAACGCGCGTTAACATGAGCTAAAACGTGCTAACACGTACTAACACTTGCAGACCTATCTTTCCAACTCGTCAACCCAACTGTGTTCAGGTGCCTTTGCGATGCTACGTCCAACGTTGATTCCGTAGCACGAAAAGCCAAACTTCGCGGCGGTCGGAACAGAGACAAACGGCGGGTTTCTGCGGCGTCATCGCCCTCGACGCTTGAAGAGGGCTAATCTCCAATAAAGAGAAGGAGGGGGCGGGACTCCCAGCCGCCCGTCAAACGGCCCGGGGTCGTGCTAATGTGTTCTCACCTCGGCGCCGCCGGGCTCCGCGCAGACTGACGGCTGTCACGGCGACGGTGATGTATGCGTCCAGTCTCTACGCATAATTGATACAACACGTCTGCGCGCGGCCCGCCATAATGCCATTATCATATCGCCAAATGTGTTTAGTGCTCCTCGGAGACTCTCCGGCGAATCAGCGTGTCCCGACGCGGGCCGGGGCCAAAGATTAATGATAAACATGACAGCGACAAATTAAACTTGACGGAAGTTTGCATGTTAAAGAAAAACACACACACACACACACACACACACACACACATGGTGGATATCCCGGAGCTCAATGTAGGAGGATATTTGCATGGTAATCTGTTTCCTGCTCTGGAGCTGCTCGGGGAAACAGCAGAGTTTACTGTTTTATCACGCAGGGTGCAGTGCGCTTTAATGTCGTGTTTTAGGGCCGTTTTGTACCTGGTGCTTCGGCCTCGTCGTGTTAGGACATAAATCGTACATTTTAAAACTGTTCATCTATCCACCTTATCCTCGTAATCTGAATTTTCTCATTGTTTAATCTGTAAACATTATCTTAATTTCCGATAAGGTACAAAATAAAAAGCACTAGGTAGATATCAGATACCAGGTCATCAGCCAGCGCTAGGAATGTAACCAGTGCTAGGTCATGAGCTAGTGCTAGGCCAGAAGCGAGCGCTCGTTCATTACCCAGCACGAGGCCAGTAAGCAAGTGCTAGCCCATTATCCAACGCTATGCCAGTATCGAGTGCTAGGTCATTAGCAAGCGCTAGGTCAGTAGCCAGCATTAGGCGAGTAGGTTGGCTGCTGACCTAGCGCTCGCAACACTCTGTCAATCGGGAGCTACGTGCACCTAGCGTCGATACCTCCCGACCCGGTGTCTCTCTGCTCCTACTTTGAAGTACCGGGTGACGTACTTCCGCCACCTCTCCATGGAAACCACGAACCCGGGGTGACGTTCCGGTGGAAACCGCCCAAAGGGGCTGGCGGACAAAATGGAAGCCGTGCGCCGCTCCCCGGCGGAACCTTCTAAACTTCCACGGTGATATCCCTTTGTGCGTCGAGAAAGGGGCTTTTGAAATGCATTAGCGATACACCCTCGCTGAAGAAAGCCCGAGCAGGGATTTGAACTACAGCAAAGAGAGGAGAAAATGGAGCAGGGAAATGGGAACACTGCAATCCTTTTTTTAAAGATCCCCCGAGCCGCCTTCACATCTCCCCTTTATTGTGCGCTGACAACTTGATACCGCAAAGTTAGATATAAATATATAAATGTCTGTGGATACATCCCCTCCTCTCTCAAAACGCTTCCCTTTCACAGAGCCGTGGCTAATTTGTTTTTAGGTTCCATAAAACAGTCTTTTCTCATTCGCGAGGCGCTGGCTATACGTGGCGTAAAATCCCCCCCATAATATATGGTTAAAAGCACATTACTCTGTGGCATACAGCGGTAAGAGTTAAGAACACAGTTAATATTCACAGCTGGAGAAAGAAGAGGAGAGAACGGAGAAGAAAAGAAAGAGGGGATTGAGCCGGCGAATAAAACACCCCCCACACCCACGCGCGGCGCACTCCCCTCTCCCCGGAACACTCGAACAATCACCGCTCACAATCCTATCCTTAAACCACGGGAGCGACATAAAAGAGTTTCAGAATATAGGGATAAGCCCTTTCAGCTAGTCTAAGTCTTAAGGCAGCCTCGCTCGCAGCGCTAGCGTTGCTGTTGCCACTCTAAATAGATATTACAATGATTCAGGAACAATGCGCTGGCAGATTCCCCCAGACACCAAAATACACATACGTGTCTGTGCGGTGAAAGGGAGGCAAACATTAGCAGAGAGCGACAATACCAGGGCCTCGACGGCGCAGGGGAGAGCGAGATTAATGTCTCGGGGGGAGAAAGGAGAAGATTGCTCTCTGGGTGTTGTTGTTGAGATGCTTTGGGAGTCTTAGACACCCCCCCACACACACACACACACACACACACACACACACACACACACACTCCCCACCCGCAGTACAATGCCTAGGTGCTGATCCAACCGGCTGTCACAGGGTCAACTCCCCAACCCCAGAAGACAATGGGACCAGCCCTATCACTGGGAGGCACTGGGAGGAAGGGTCCATGATGCCAATGCACCCAGACCCAGTAGTAGGGGGTGTACCGGCCAGCCTCTAGTGTTGTGGAGTGTGACCAGGAGTCGTGAGCCCATGTACTGATACTGAGATCGCTGCATTACAGGGGTCTGTGAGTTCACCAGTATTCAAACTATCTAATCTCAATACACATTCAGAGACAGGAAGTGCGGTACAGCACAGGATCACATCACGAAAAGAGACAAGCTTATGGTGTTGTGTTTCACCAGGCCAGGGCCGTTTAACTTAGGACCTATTTATTAGTATTATATCATTTATCCCAGACAGAATGTTGTTATTCACCTCTTCCAGTGTAGTTAACCAGTATATGACTCGTGTTGTTCTGTTTACCAGTATAATGTATAATTCAGTCATATTTTTGTTGCGTTTAATATTATGACTATTATGACTTAAAATCTACCAGTATGACCTATAGACTACCAGTATACACAACCAGTATAATCTACCAGTATGACCTATAGACTACCAGTATGACCTATAGACTACCAGTATACACAACCAGTATGACCTATAGACTACCAGTATACACAACCAGTATGACATATAGACTACCAGTATGACCTATAGACTACCAGTATGACCTATAGACTACCAGTATGACCTATAGACTACCAGTATGACCAATAGACTACCAGTATACACAACCAGTATAATCTACAGACTAGCAGTAAAGGCAACCAGCCCGACCTCCAGCATTACCTACCAGAATAGACTACCAGTAGGACCGACCAGTATAGCCTACCAGTACGACCATTGTAGCACAGTCAGACCAGTGCAGCCCACCAGTAGGACCAGTGCAGCCCACCAGTAGGACCAGTGCAGCCCACCAGTAGGACCAGTGCAGCCCACCAGTAAGACCATTGTAGCACAGTAAGCCCAGTGCAGCCCACCAGTAAGCCCAGTGCAGCCCACCAGTAGGACCAGTGCAGCCCACCAGTAAGACCATTGTAGCACAGTAAGCCCAGTGCAGCCCACCAGTAAGCCCAGTGCAGCCCACCGGTAGGCCTGCTGGTGTCTTGGAGCTCTGTATCTGGTGTGAAGATGCTCTCCTCATTGGGAGGAGGGGATAAGCAGCTGCATGTTTCTCTGGCTCCACTTAAGCTGTGCCGAGGGCCCCGGGGCTCCGGAGCAACAGCGACCCTTGTGTCTCCTCCACCAATCCAAGATTAGCCTGTCTTCTCTGCTCCTAATCCAGCCGCGCAGACCCTGCATCCGCGCTCCCTAACTCCTCTCCACAATTACACAACCCCTAATCCCCGCCCGCCGCTACTGCTGCTGCACCGCTTTAGGACGGGGAGATCAGGGGTGAGTCCTCCTCCTCCTCCTCCTCCTCCTCCAACACCAACTCCTCCTCTTCGTTGTCCTCCTCCTCTTCCTCCTTCTCCTCGTTCTCCTCCACCACCTCCTCGTTGTAGTCTTCTTCCTCCTCCTCCTCCTCCTCTTAGCCCAGCTCCTCTTCATAGTCTTCTTCCTCCTCCACCACCTCCTTGTTGTATTCGTCTTCCTCCTCCTCCTCCTCCTCCTCCTCTTAGCCCAGCTGCTCTTCATAGTCATCTTCCTCCTCCACCACCTCCTCGTTGTAGTCTTCCTCCTCCTCCTCCTCTTAGCCCAGCTCCTCTTCATAGTCTTCTTCCTCCTCCTCCACTACCTCATCCTCTTCACACATCTTCTCCTCATAGTCCTCCTCCTCCTCTCCTCCTCCTCTACTCTTCCTCCTATTCTTCTTCCACCTTCCAGGTCATCACAGCCTCCCCCCCGGACGGGCTCCAGACCCTCCGCTCCTTCTGACCTGGACCACGGGGCTCCGCTCGCCGCTCAGGTGGTCCTGTGGAGACGAGGTGGTGTTCCTCGGGGGCCCGGCCCTCGTTGTGCTCTGGGGCCAACGGGGTGGCGACAGAGCGGTACAGCGTGGAGAGCAGGAGGTGGCAGGACCTCTCACGACAGATTGACTCGAGAGCTGTTCGACCGCCGCTCGATCAGACGGTGAGGAGAACCCCTGCTCTGACCCAGCCTGAAGACGGCCGCCAGAGAAACCCATCAAGGCGCTCTTCATCTCACCAACTTCTGGTGCTTTCTGTTGTTCCAGAAGAATGGGCCCAGCGGTCTTTTAGGACTCAAAGTGGCAGTTCTTTAAATGGCCGGGGATGAATCGAGCGTAGCTTAGCGTAGCTCCGCTGCCTTCCTTCTCTCCACGTCCTAAGCGTTTGTTTCTCTGCCTCCGGGGCTCTGCTTTTCTCTCTGCTTTGTCTCTGTTTTCCAGCCACATATAGATTAGAGCTTTTTTATGTTCATTTCAAAACCAAGATGGACTTGAATTGATCAATACTTCATTGTGTGTTTGGGAAGTAAATGACGTGTGCGTTTGTAGTTTGTATACGCGTGTGTATGTGTGTGTGTGTGTGTGTGTGTGTGTGTGTGTGTGTGTGTGTGTGTGTGTGTGTGTGTGTGTGTGTGTGTGTGTGTGTGTGTGTGTGTGTGTGTGTGTGTGTGATTGTGTGTCTGTGTGTGGGTGCATGGGGGGGGGCACCAAATATGACAGATGTTACAATTCAGCTTCTCCTTTCATTCTCTTTCAGGCGAACACAATAGCATATCGAAAGGAATTTCAAAAGCTGTCTTAAATTGATTTAAGTTAGCTTCTCTGGTCACAAAGCACTGCGTTCACGAGTATCACAATGTTGACTGGCTAGGACAGAGAGAGAGAGAGAGAGAGAGAGAGAGAGAGAGAGAGAGAGAGAGAGAGAGAGAGAGAGAGAGAGAGAGAGAGGGGGGGGGAGATGAGGGAGAGACAGAGAGAGAGAGGGGGGAGATGAGAGAGAGCGAGGAAGAGGAAGAGAGACAGAAAATCTGAGAGAGAGACAGCAATGGAGAGAGAAAGAGCGATGGAGTGAGGGAGAGACAGGGAGTGAAAGAGAGAGAGAGAGAGGGAGAGAGAGAGAGAGAGAGAGAGAGAGAGAGAGTAAGAGAGATGGAGGGAGGGAGAGACAGAGCGATAGAGAAAGAGAGAGGGTTGATGGCAAGATAGAGAGAGAAACCAGCCTCAAGCAGTCCATTGTGGGTCTTAAACCCAAAGCTTTGGGTTTCTTAAAGAGACCAAGCCTGGACAAAACAGCTCAGAAGTCTTTTGAGAAGATGTTTTTTTATCTTTCTCTCTGAGCGGGAGATAGAGAGCGTGGAGAATAAACAAGTTTCCTTCACAGACGGTGGACATGAAGGCTGAGGCGAGGCGGCGCTGGCCCGGCGGACGCGGTATCAAGGCAGGGAGAAGGGCATCGCACCGCTGAGCTTCAAACGTACCACCGATCCACAATCAGCACAAAAAGAAGACGCCACTTGTGCATAATATAGCGATTGACATAACCCATTACTCAGGCACCGGGGAAGAAATGGGCTCAGAATGGAGTCTTTTATGTTCGGAAAATACGATATGATTAGTGCCTTTTGATGCTGCGAGCTACTAATATTTTTTTTTCTTTCCGGCATCAAAAGGTGAGATCTTACGGGTTTCCCATTCTTCACAGTTTCCACTGTTCCACGCTATCGGCCCGATATCTGCAGAAATATTACCGCGCTGCATAACCAAACTAATCTGCGGGAGTACAATTGAGTTGAAACCCCCGGTGCCCCGGCTCGGCGCTACGGGGAACATCGTCTCCCTCCTCTGTTCTGTTTAGTCGACACGATTCTGGGGAGTCAGACGGTGATAATCGGCTCCGCTCCGTTAAAGCAGATAGGCGGCCGGCCTCCCACAGAAAAAACGCTGCGTCCTCAATTATGGCGGAAGTGGAAGTGGAAGTGGAAGTGGGAGTGGGAGGGGAAGGGGGCCGAGAGGGGAGAGAGGGGAGAGGGGGGAGAAGGGGGAGAGAAGGGAGAGAGGGGCAGGAAGTTGAAGAGCAAAGTTACCTTCTCTTGGAGCGTGTTTTGAGAACACGTATGTGAAAAAGAGCTTTCTTCACGCACATTGTTTTTGTTAAAAAGCATCTCTTTACTTAAAACACAGCACAACTGTCAAGTCACTTGCACAACTCCAGCCCCTCCAGTCTAAAACTCTGGCCCTCTTAAAGAGCACCAGAATGGGTGTGGCTCAATCAGCCTATGAGCCACAGCTGCGGACTATCACGGCTAACCAGCCAGACAGGAGCACGTGAATCTTTTAAAACATGTTTAAAAACAGTGAAGATGCCATTCACATTTTCACAACGTCTATTGTTTCCCTCTCTTGAGGAAACAGTTTGAACTCTGACCCCCAGCTGTGCATTGGGCGGCATGTGGCTCAGGAGGAAGAGCGGGTTGGCTAGCTAGTTCGATCCCCGTGAGCAAGACACCTCACCCTAACGGCTCCCGACGAGCCGGCTGTCGCCGCGGACCGCTTTGAAACGCTTTGAGTCGGTTTGCGTACGATCCAAGCACGTAGAAAACGAGGACTATACGACTGTCATACTACTCAACACTGCTACCGCTAATACTACATTAAAACCACCGTCCCCGCTACAGTAACAAACAGTCGCCCCACCTAGCCTCACCGCGCGCCGAGCTAACATAAGAGCAGCGAGTCGGTGAACAGCCGCTAGAACAAGGCGCCGTAATGAGGGCGCCGCGGCGGAGCGGTCATTACCGGCCGTAATGAGCGCGGCGCTATCTGTTGGCACATTAAAGACGCGGCGCTAACGAGAGCGTGTTCATCATCAGAGAACACAAGTCATCACATAATCCTATCGCCTGTCCAGCCCGTCCTACAGGGAGGGAGGGAGGGGGAGGGAGGGGGAGAGGGAGGGAGGGGGGAGGGAGGGAGGAAGGGAGGGGGGAGAGGGAGGGAGGGGGGAAGGAGGGGGGAGGGAGGGAGGGAGGGAGGGGGGGAGAGGGAGGGAGGGGGAGGGAGGGATGGAGGGGAGAGAGAGAGGGAGGGGGAGGGAGAAAGGGAGGGAGGAAGGGAGGTAGGGAGGGAGAGAGAGGGGAGGGAGGAAGGGAGGGGGGAGAGGGAAGAAGGGAGGGAGGAAGAAAGGGAGGGAGGGAGGGAGGGAGAGAGTGAGTGAGTGTGAGGAGAGAGAGAGAGAGAGAGAGAGAGAGAGAGAGAGAGAGAGAGAGAGAGAGAGAGAGAGAGAGAGAGAGAGAGAGAGAGAGAGAGAGAGGGAGAGAGAGAGGGAGAGAGTGAGTGAGTGTGAGGAGAGA